>NC_056734.1:756301056-756556056 GCF_019279795.1 Protopterus annectens
GATCCCCATTCTGAGGATCATGATTTAGATTTGTACAGTATTTCTCAAATTCCCACTCTACAGTGTGGGGAATCTGACTCTTGAGGAAAGTTATTCTTCAGATTCCCTTCATGAAAAGTTGTATTTTTCTGATACTGTTGCCAGAGTGAATGACTTTTTTCACTGGGAACAAAAGAAATACCGAAGTTCCAGCAAAGATACTGTGATTTGTTACAAATAGATTTTCCTCAACCTGTAGCGGTTCCTCTTGTGCTGCCAGCTTTAGAGGATATATTCTTTGCAGCCAGCAATTTGCTCGACAGTCATCCACCCGCTCCCAAAAATGTCTGATAAAGTATATAACATGCCCCAGTTCCATAATTTTTTTTTTCTTACCCCAGGTCATATCCTGCAGTAATGTATTTGTCAAAATCTACTTTTGCCAAACTCTTCATGGCAGCCAGCTTCATTCCTTCTGGCAAGGTAGGAAAAGTCTTGATAGGGTAGAGAAAAAAGTTTTTACTTCTTCCACTTTAGCCTTCAGAACAGTGAATTTGTCAGAGTCACATGTCCAAGTTGCTTCTGGCTTCCTTTGTCAGTATGAGAAAGATAATTGCTGACCTGTCTTCTTCGGACACTAAGGCAGCTCTGAATTCATCCTCAGTGTCTTATTTAACCATTCTCTAAAATGTTCTCATGACAATGCTGATGCTGTTTATGGTGCAGCTGCCTCTGTGCCTGGGATAAGATTTGTCTGGCTACTTTCTCAGAATTTACCAGAGGTTGTCAAAGCTGAGATCTGAATGGTCCTCTGGATAAAGAGGTGTTATTTGGTTCTTCCTCTGCTGAAGTCCGTAAAAGGTTGGAGGAAAGGCAAAGAGTTAATTCATGGGATTAGATGGATTTTTCAATTCTCCTTATCAAAATATAATAGAAATTCTCCTTCCATTTCAGGTTCCTTTTACTGGAAACAGAATAAGCATTCCCGGAAGGCACAGGCAAACAACATTTCAAAAAGAAATGACAGAGAGGTTCAGAGACGAAAAGTGGGTCCTCCCAAAACCAAGGAAAATCTTGGAAAATAAACTGATTATATGCTTTTTCATATACTTTCCCCTCACCATCTTAGCAATCCTGTAAAGCTTTCTAGGTCTTCACTTTGCTCTGTGGCACCAGATAACTTCAGACTCTTGGGTTCTGACAATCATTCAAAAAAGCTGCAACTGGCATTGGGATTCCCTTCCTCGTTTTCAAGGGGTTCATCTTCAACAAGCCAAGCAAACCTCCCTTTTCTACATCAGATGCTGTGTCAAGGGGTTATAAAACCTGTTATCCCAGAACTAAAAGGAAAAGGATTTTATTCAAGTATCTTCCTGGTGCCAAAGAAGGTAGGAACCTTGGATATACCTGTCCTAGTCCTTTCTTTTTATACCTTTGCATTATATTCCAGTTGTCAAAGATGTTAGGTGCTTTTGATTTTTTTTTGTCTGGTTTACATTTTAAGTTTTCTGCTTTGTAATTTGGTTTGTCAGCAGGTCTAATAGTGTTTTTAAAGCGCCTGGCTTCCGTAATAGCCATTGCAGATTGTAGAACATTCCCATTTTCCATGTTTAGATGATGACTTTATTTTTGCAGATTTTTTCACAAGTTGACAGGAATCTCTGGCTTGGGTAAAAGAAAAAAAAAAAAACTTTTCTCATCCTAGGTTTTCAGTGAACATAGAGAAATCTTCTCTCATCCTGTTTTCCATGATACTATTTTTCAAATGTCATGCGGACACATCCCTCATGATGGCTTTTCTTCCTCAGGACGAAGTAGAATGTTGCATAACAGTTTCTGATATTTTCTAACCATACTTTTGTGATATCTGCCAAGGAATATCTCATAGTTCTAGGTTCCTTTGGCAAGGCTTCACATGAGGAATATTCAGTGGTTTGTTATATCATTATGCATTGAACACCTGCAGCTCCTTTCATTGCAAAATCCAGTGTTGGAGGTTGTGAAAAAGGAGTTACTCTGGTGGGGAGAATTAGTTGTCCCTCAACCCAGATCTCTCCCTTCTTTTTCCTTTACTCAGTCTGTAACCACAGATGCATCAGACTTTGCTTGGGGAGCTGTGTCCAATGGTGTGTAAAACATAGTACCTCTGGAGCAAGCAGGACAAGTTGTTGTTGTGTCTTTCGGCTTTTCCCAGTTAGGGGTTGCCACAGCGGAACTCTGGTCCACTAATGATTGGCAGTAGATTTTTACGTGCCGAGTTGCCAACCCTGACGCAAACCTTCAACGAAGGTACGCCCATTCACGCATGTCTTCACACAGAAGATGCTCTAGCTGAGAATCGGACAGGACAATGTCTTACTGTGAGGCGACAACGCTACCGCAGCACCACCACCGCAGTTGGGACAAGTTAAAGCACATAAATGTCATCAAAGAAATGATAACTAACAATTCCTTTCAAATCCCTAAATGATCTGTAGAATCCAGGCTCTCTGCTAGTAATCACAGTCAACACCACAGTGATGTGGTTCATAAGCAGATAACAGGGAGCCAGTTCCTACCCCACCTTACGAAGACTAGCTTTTGTAGCATGAAAATTAGAAACCCAGTTCTATCTGGCCCCCCTGCATTTCATCAGAGCAAAACATGTTGCAGACAAGCTGAGCAGGACCAGGATAGATCATCTCAAATGGAAGTTACATCTGAGAGTCTTCCAGGAATTGGTCCAACTGTGGGGAACTCCTCAAATAGATCATTTTGCCTCCAGCCACAACAGACAGAGATTCTTCTCAAGGACTCTTTGCACAAAGGCCTGGAAGACAGATACCTTTCATTCCTGTCATCAGTAATGTTTCTGTATGTCTTTCCGCCCTTTCATCTAATAACCAGGGTTCGTCTAAAAGTAAGAAGAATGCTCTAAAGATAATTGTAGTAAATTACTTTTGGCCCAGGCATCAGTACTTACTCCTTCTTCTGAAAATGGTTAAAGGCATCTACCACAAATTTCCATTGAGCTTGGACTTGCTCACTCAAGTCAGGGGTTATCAACTTCTTTAGGTGACTGCCTGGATGATAGAATTTTAATAGCCCTCAGACACCTGTTTTTGAGGACATGCAGCAGGTATTAAAGGAGACAGGAAAGAAACTGCTACTAGGATATCCTGTATGGGTAAGTGGGAAAAGATTTTCTAGTTGATGCCATGACAAGAACCAGGACTCTTTCAAGACATACTCATTGATCTGATGTTGTCAGTCTTCATTTTATCCTTGACAGATGGGTTCGGAACTGACTCTGCCGTTACTACAGCTCACGCCAGCCAAAAATTCTCAAGCTTCACCTTTACCCACAGTCCCTCTCTCACAGTTACCTCAGATCTCATTTGCTACCTTCCAAAATGGCCGCGTTTTGCCAGTCCTCTCAAGTTTCAGTGGGTTTAGGTAAATTATTTCCTTTTTATTTATTGGAGATTTCTTCTCTCTTTTTTCTTTATCGCTATACCTTAATTTTTTCTTACACGTAGTGTAACTTTACAGTATCATTACTGATACTCTTTCCCTTTACACGTTTGTGTATTTCTTTTAACTATCATTAATAGTTTCCCTTCCCTCTGTCTTGCTATTTCATATCCCTTCCCTGTACATGTTTTTGTGCTTTCTCCAACTAGCATTGTTGATAGTTTTTCTTCCTCCTCTTTCCGTAACAAAATAAAAAAAAAAAACTTCTCTGTTCCACTCTGCTAGTATCTTCTAAATCCTTTGTGTGAGTGCGAATGTAAGTGGCTGTCTTCCAGCTGTATCTCTTTTTGTTGACATGGCTGAGAAAGTTAATGGCCCCTCTGTCTTTAAAAAATGCCAGACGTGTGGCTACAAAATTCCATCACTGGATTTTCGTTCTCTCTGCGTTTGTTGACTGGGTCCCCTCCATTTACAAGAGGACTGCAGCATATATCATGCTTTTAGCCATCAAGCCCTTGTTGAAAGATGCAATAAGCTTATTTTGAAAGGCTTGCTTCCCTTAGCATTTAATGAAGCCTTATCTTTTGTGGACAAAGCAAAAACTGACATTTCCTCCTCTTCGTCCTCATCTTCTGTGGACAAAGGAAAGAAACAAAGTCTCTTGATTCCAACCTCTCTGTCAGTTCCGAAAGCAAAGAAATTGAAACCCTTGGTTCTGAAATTGTCTACGGAACCAGACTTCTGCATCTAAGACACTGGCATCAACAACTACTCCAGCACCGATTGCTATCTCAAGTCCTTTGACTTCGAAGGTCCCAGTGCAGAAAACAATTACTGCTTCACCTACCATGACTAAAGACATTTTTCCTAGGACAACTTATTCACCTTCAATTGACCCTTTCACTGGAGAGCTTCCTGCAGAGGCCTAAGTCCCCTTCAGCTTCATCTGCCCTCTCCACCAAAAGTCTTTCTGAACTCGATGTGGAGAGGCTGGTGAATATAATTCTATGGGCTAGAGGGCTTAAAGGCCCCCTTTTGGTTCTGACTCCTTCATGTCTTGGAACCGAGACTTTTACCCCATTAATTACTCCTCTTCTAACCTCCTCCGAGATCTTAGAGTTGTCTGTTCCAGATCTCCCATCACCGACTGTTCCAGCTCTGGAGTTATTCGCATCTTCAGAACTAATAATTCCCCTGAGCTGTTCGGTGACTTTGGAACCGGAGACCTCCCAGAGCCATAGCTACTTTGTCAGTTCCTGGAGGCAGGTTGAGACTCCAGGTTTTTCAGAGCCATCTCTGCTCCTCAGGACTTTGGCTCGAGTTAGTTTGGCACCAGCTTCTGTCTCAAAGGGTGGTTCTTTGGAGTGGAGAGTGACCCCATTCCTGAGGCAGTCTATCTCGGTTCTGGGCTCCCTTCCCTCTTCAGGGTGAGCAGCATTTGAGGCTATGAAGAAGGCCGTCTCACTTATGGTGACTCAGTTGGCACCTTTCCCCTTGAAACAGGTACCCCCTCTAACTTGATTATTCCTCCTGCCTCTCCACTGGAACAGCGAGTGCTGAAGTCTCATGTTTCTCAGACTTAGGTTCTGTCATCTTCTGATACCTTCCCAGATTATCCCCCTGAGGAGGTCCCTCAGAAAAAGAAGTGTAAGAGGAAGCACTTGGATCCCCCTTCCCAGGAATCAATTACTGAGGACACAGATTTTGATGAGGGGGAAGGGTCCCCATAGTCATCTCCTGAAGATGTCTCATTTGGAGACATCCTCAAAATTTTAAAACAGAGGGGTGACTGGAAGTCACAAAACTCTTCCTCGGAGGAATCTATTTACCTGCAGCCTTTTGGCACCCGCCTGTCTAACTTGAGTGACCCCACCCTCTGATGAACTCTTTTAGTTTTCAAAGTAGGCCTTGAAGACTCCAGCCACCATTGAGCCCATCCCCAAGAGACCTGATAAAAAAGTTATTTGCCCCTGAGGATAAGCAGTTCTGGGCCAGTGGGTTAGCTCTGGATGCCATGGTCATAGCGGCCGCCACTAAAAAGGAATTCGCTGAGGAGAGTTTCTCTGTCCATTCACCCAACAGGGAGTCTCAGACTGTGGACAGATTTGGGAAGCAGGTCTGCGCTTTATCAACCTTCATTATAAGGTCCTTGAATTTGTTGGCACACTTCATGAGACTCCAATGGGATCTGATTAAGGAATTGTCCGTTACCCTGGCAGAAGCTGTAGTTGAGGGAGTCCAAGAGAAAGTGGCTTCCCAGTTAGCCACCCTGGAGTCTGTATCTAATTCGTCCATAAGGCTAATTGCACATACAGCTGAAGGGACTTCCAGAGCAGTGGGTAGAGGTGTAGCCATAAGGAGACACACCTGGATGCGCTTATGTGACTTTGCAGAACCATATAAGCCTTCTTTCATCAATGCTCCATTTGAGGGAACATCCTTGTTTGGCCCTAAAGTGAAAGAGACTTTATCCAGGTGTGAGAAAGATAAGAGCCTTTCTGCTGTGGGCATATGTTACTCCACCCCACAAAGGTCCTTTTCTAGGAAAAAGAGGAGTGGTGGGAAAATGTGGTTCAAAAAATCCCAAGGGCCTTTCCAAGACACACATGGAGGGAGAGCCCCCAGGGCCATGGGGGATCCAAAATAGAAGAAGAGAGAGTTCGCAAAATCAGGGCTTCAGGGATTCCTTTCCAGGGAAGCTCTTTCAGCCCTCCAGAATGGATGTCCGGTTGTCTTCCTGTAGAAGCAGATGGGGGATGGTTGTTCTTACACCTAAATGACTTGCTAAACATAACAGATTCCTGGGTGTAATAGATTGTATCCAGAGGTTATATCATTCCCTTTTCTCTTCTTCCCGCTGTACACAAGAAAATCCCTGATGTTTCTCGCAATCAGAGGGACTCAGCAGTGCAAAAGATTCAAAACCTGCTGGACAAAAGAGTCATCCAAGAAGTCCCACCAGACCAGAAAGGATCCAGAACCTACCTAAGATTCTTTTTAATTCCGAAAAAGACAGGGGACTGTAGACTGATTTTGGATCTCAGCATGCTGAACAAATCAGTTCATCAAACAAAGTTCCGGATGGTCATGGTACAGTCATTTCTTCCCTTTCTGAAGAAAGATGATTGGATGTGCTTGATAGATCTCCAAGATGTGTATTACCACATACAAATGGATAAATGTTCCAGGAAATCCCTCCACTTCCAGCTGGGAGCCAGCCATTACCAATTCAGAGTACCGCCCTTTGGTCTCACCACAGCCCCTAGGGTGTTCACCAAATGCCTAGTAGTAGCTACTCACTTGAAACTGCAAGGATTCTAGGTGTTTCCGTACTTGGACGACTGGCTCATAACCACTTCATCCAGGCATCAGTTAATAGTAGCCAGAGATTACACACACAACATCTGTGCATATCTAGGGATTACGGTAAATCATGACAAATCCCGTTTGACGCCAATGCAAAATTTATAATTCATAGGGGGCTGTATTAAATATGGAGACAACTATAGCAAAAATGAGGGTGAAATAAATTTACTCAGTCTGGCTATTCATAGGCAATTCAGATACTGCACTGACAGGACAAAATATCTGCAGGACTCCTGGTAAAAGGTTTACTTTCTATGAAGGTAAGAAGTGGGGACAGTCTGTGTCAAAACAGACTATTTCTAAATGGTTGTCTCATGCTTCATATTATCACGTCCCCATAAATATGGGCATTGCTGAACCATGAGTGGGGGGGTATATAATTTATAGTTATAGCCTTTGTTTTATCTTCATTAATTTTATATCTCAAAAAGAGTTGAAACTGTATCATAATGTTCCACAACACTGAGATATTATTTTCTGGATTTATGAGGTACAGAATAATATCATCTGCAAATAAAGTAGTCTTTTCTTGATTGCTATACTGCCATACCAATTGTTTCCTTGCATTTCTGAGTCCCATATTTTCTTTGCCAATGGCTCTTAATAGAAAGCAAATAAACAAGGGGAAAGAGGACACCCCCATGCCTGGTTCCTGTATTCAAAAACAACTTATCAGAGAAGAGCCCTCCCAATTTAATCCTTCCCTCTGATCCTTCATATATCCTAATTAATCTCATTATTCTGTCAGGGAATGCAAATGCTTCCATTGCCCTACTCATAAAATCTGTGGAATGCTTTCTCTGCATCAAAAGTCACCAACAACAGCAGCACTTTCCTACATTCTAGTTCCCTCTGGATCATTGTTTTATAAGTTCATAAGTATGCACTAGGCTAATGGCCCTGGAGCCTTTACAAGCCTAGCCCCAAAAAATTGCCTAAGGCACCTTGCCGCCCGATGTTAGTTCACAGTGCCCCTATCCAGTAGGACAACTGGAGTGATCCCTGGGGTGAACTTTCTCTTACCCATCCACTCATCAAGATTTCTCTTGAAGAGGGCCAGCGAGGTGCTGTGCTTGACATGAATGGGAATCTTATTCCAGAGTATGGGCAGTCTTTGGGAGATGAACCTGTCCCTCCAGCATGTTTTGTTGATTGTGGTAATGAAGTTGTGATCTCTGGAGAGCATGGCGCGGGGGGATTGGGATTTCTTTAGGTGTAGCATTTCAAGTAGGACTGGGTGGGACATGGCTTTGTAAGTCAAGCAGAGATCACCTCTAAGTAGACGATAAGAGACTGAGAACAGCTGAAGTTTCTTGAGTCTGTCCATACAGAACATTGTTTAAGGCCTAGGATCCTTTTGTGAGGTACTTTTTTGGCCTCTCCAGCTGTTGTAAGTGTCTGGTCAGGTACATGCCAAACGGAGCAATGTTAAGTTGTCTCTCTCGCCTTCATTCTTGCTGGTTGGGTTCGGAGCAGACCCTCGGCTCCGACTCGGCCATTTTCTAAAGCTCGAGAGCTACTTACTGGCTCAAGGCCTCCCTATATCCCACAATGCCTGGCGCTACACCCCCAGATCTCGTTTGCTGCTGCAGCTACGAGGTTGCGCTTCACTGGCTCAGGTCGTATTAATCTTTTGTAATTTTAGTAGTTAAACTTTAGTGTATATTTTTTTTCAAATTTTTTGTTAAATCAGAGTAGTAATGTAGACTAGCCTTAGTTTTCCCTGTGTTTTCTGACCCTTAGGAAACTCGTTTTTACTTGTAGAGTCCCCCCCCCATCTCCCTAAGTAGGCCGTTTAAGTTAGAGGCTATCCCCTTCCCTTTTATATTGTTTCAGTAGGAAGCAGTGTTTAGCCTTTGTAGTTTAAGATCATAGTCTCTTAGTTTTGTTAGTATAGTTACCTTAAATTTTTGTGTGAAGGTGTGGGACTAGTGTGTGTGTGTGTGTGTGTGTGTGTGTGTGTGTGTGTGTGTGTGATTGTGTGTGTTTTTTTGCACTAGTCTAAAATTCATCCATCGGTATTCCTTTTTTCTATAACATGTCAAAGGATACCAAGGTATCAGGGTTCAAGAAGTGTGACTCGTGCTGTCAGAAAATGTTGCTGACAGGCGGTCACACTTCTTGTGTTTATTGTTTGGGTGCCCTACACCTGCAGGACTCTTGCTCGGTATGTCATGCCTTTAGTCCGAGAGTCCTGCAGGAGCATAGGAACAAGTTAATTCTCAGGGGGTTACTAAAACCTGAGGGGTCTCCGGCAAAGTCTCAGCCAGTGAAAACCCCTAAGCCCACCAAGCCGTCGGCTCCCAGTACAGATCCGTCTCCAGGTGGAGCGTCTGCTTCAATTTCGGTTCCGACCGGAACCGAAGTATCAAAATCTCTCTCGGCTCCGACCTTGGTGTCGGAGCCATCAGGGAGCCGTAAGCGATCCAGGTCGCCATCCCCGGAGTCGATTCGCTCGGCTCCGGGATTACCTTTGCTACAGTCTGAACGGAGCCATAGGTCCCACTCTTCTTGGTCCTCGAGGCTGTCCGATCATGACTTGGAGAGAGTGGTTAGTAGACTCCTCAAATCGCAGGCCCTGGCTAAAATGTTAACTAGCCCTCCTCATCAGGCTGTGGCTGCTCCTTTTTCTGAAGTAGTTCCTCCTCCGACTCCTCCTGTCAGTTCGGAGCCGGAGCTTGTTGGGGCTCGGATCCGAGAAACGTCGGCGTCGATGCTTCCCCTTTCGGCTCCTTCATCGGCTCCGGTTTCTTCAATGGTTCTATCCTTGGAGGGATCTGGGCGCCGAGACTCCCTCGTCGCCTCTGAGGGGGCGAGTGGCATCGGAGCCTTGTCTGACCCCATTCTCCCTCTCGGAGGCTCAGCGCAGGTAAGCTCGGCTCCTACATCGGCCTCAAAGCCATCCCTTTCGGTGCCGGAGAGGATTCCCGTCTCCTCGGAGTAGGGGCCCTCTTCTCTGCCGGACAGGGGCACCTTCGAGGTCATGAGCAGTGTGCTGACTTCTGAGTCTGCACCTCGATCAGCCCCTTCAGCTCCTCCCCCCAGGGTGCCTGCTTCAGTCTCTGCCCCTCCTCCAGACCCCAAGCGAGGGGATCAAATGCTCCAGGTCACCCCACTGGGTGTATCTTCCTCTTCTGAGGCCTCCCCTGAGATTTCAGAGGAGCCCCCTCAAAAGAGGAAATGTAAGAGGAAACATGTTGACTCCCCAGAGTCGGTCACGTCAGATACTGACTTGGAGGATTCGGAAGGGTCCCCAAGATCCCCCTCTGAAGATGTCTCTTTCTCAGACATCCTTGAGATCCTTAAGCAGAGGGAGAACTGACCTGCCGTTAACCCTTCTGAGGATGAGTCGGTATACTTGGATGCGTTTGGTTCTCGCCCCTCCACCTCCTGGGTGTCTCCGCCTTTCGATCCATTAATGGAAGTGGTGGCTCAGAAGGTGTGGTCAGCTCCGGACACACTGGAACCAACCCCCCGCAGGCCCACTAAGTTTATTACGGCCCCTCAAGATAAACAGTTTCTGACAAAAGATGTCCCCGTTGATGCCATGGTGGTAGCAGCTGCCACGAAAAAGGAGTTGACTGACACTTCTGTACCTGTGCATCCCCCTAATAAAAAATCTAGGACAATGGATAGATCCGGGAAGCGGATGTTTTCCTCAGCAACCTTCTCCATGCGGTCACTGAATTTTTTGTGCCACTTCACCCGTCTTCAGAGGGATCTCCTCAAGGAGCTAGGAGATACCCTGCAAGATCCATCAGCTGCGGGGGCTCAAGACAAGATCAACTCCCAGCTGGCGACTCTTAATTCTATCGTTAACTCCTCCATGCAGCACATTTCGTATGCGGCTGATGGGGCGAGTAGAGCCGCAGGCACAGGCGTGGCTTTGAGAAGACATGCCTGGATGCGGTTATGTAACTTTGCTGATCCCTTCAAGGCATCTTTCACCAACACCCCTTTTGATGGTTCGGCTCTGTTTGGACCTCAGGTGAAAGATACACTTACCAGGTGTGAGCAGGAAGGCAAGACTCTCTCTGCCATGGGAGTCCGTTTTTCCACTCCCTCTAGACCATACCCTAAGGGTCAGAAGAGTGGGAAGATGTGGTTCCAGAAACCCCAGGGAACCGTGCCTGACACACGTGGCGAGTTTCCCTTCAGACGCAGAGGAGGGAACAACAATAGACGCCGCCCGTGGGGCAGAGGGGGTCCGCAGAATCAGGGCAGCAGAGAATCTTTCTCTGACAAGCCCTTCCAGCACCCCTGAGGTGCTGCCCGGCTGTCTGCCTTTGGAGGCAGTTGGGGGAAGGTTGTCTCTGTACCCAGAAGCCTGGTGTCTCATCACTCGAGACAGATGGGTACAGTCTATCATATCCGGAGGTTACAAAATCCCGTTTGTCCACACTCCCTTAAAATTAAACAACCCCATCCTAGATGTTCCACCCAGTCTAAGGGAACAGGCAGTTCAAGAACTTTCAAGACTGCTAAAAAAACGGGCCATCCAACAAGTTCCAGCAGACCAGCAAGGATCCGGAATTTACTCAAAGTTCTTTTTGGTACCAAAAAAGACAGGGGATTGGAGACCCATTTTGGATCTCAGCAGGCCAAAAAAGTCTGTTCAAAGAACGAAGTTCAGGATGGTCATGCTTCAGTCCATTCTACCCTTTTTGGGTCAGGACAATTGGATGTGCTCCATAGATCTTCAGGATGCATACTACCACATTAAAATGGACAGGCATTCCAGAAGGTTTCTCCACTTCCGGCTGGGAGCCAGTCATTACCAGTTCAGAGCCCTGCCCTTTGGTCTCACCACAGCCCCCAGGGTGTTCAAATGCATGGCAGTGGTTACCGCTCACCTGAGATGGCAAGGATTCCAGGTGTTTCCATATTTAGATGACTGGCTCCTTACTGCTACCACCAGACATCAATTGCTGAGAGCCAGGGATTATACCATCCAAACATGCTCCAACCTAGGTATCTCAATAAATTTCGAAAAGTCTGCATTGTTGCCTTGTCAGTCTTTAACCTTTATAGGCGCAAGATTAAATACGAAAGATCTGTCCGCAAGGCTTCCAGTAGACAGAGTGGCAGACATTCGCTGACATGTACAGGTATTATTAGGATGCAGAAAGATTCAGGCCAGATTCGTCCTAAAAACCTTAGGTCTCATGGCAGCAGCGATCATATTAGTTCCCCTGGCTCGTTTTCACATGAGGATTCTCCAGTGGATGCTTTTCACCCAATGGTCCTTTCAACAACTTCCTTTGTCTCACAAGATAATAATCACACAGTCATGCAAAGACCACTTGGCTTGGTGGATGGTCTCTCCATCAGTACCCCAGGGCATACCATTTGTCCTTCCTCTTCCAGTTGCCACGGTGACCACGGATGCCTCACTGATCAGGTGGGGGGGGCATTTTCAGGGCAGGACTGTCCAGGGCACCTGGCAACCCCACGAGTACCACTTGCACATAAACGTCTTGGAGATGAGGGCGGTGCTTTTAGCGTTGCAAGCTCTTCAGAACTCTCTACCCACTGGGACCATTGCAATTCAGACAGACAATATGTCTGTAGTGTGGTACATCAGCAAGCAGGGCGGAACCAAGTCATATCCCTTATGTCGAGAAGCACTCAGGCTATGGCAGTGGGCGATCTCCTCTCAACGGCTTCTCACAGCAACGCACATCCCTGGGAAGTCCAACATCATAGCGGACAGGCTAAGCAGAGCTATTCTCATGCCTCACGAGTGGTCTCTCAACCGGACAGTAGCGGACAGAATCTTCCGCAAATGGGGTCAACCTTGCTGCGACCTTTTCGCAACTCCTCTCAACAGCAAGTGCGACAGTTTCTTCACTCTCTTCCCTCTTCCCGGACACTCCTCCAGAGACGCTCTAGTTCACGATTGGCCCCAGGGACTTCTGTATGCATTCCCACCCTTTCCACTAATTCCCAAACTAATTCAGAAAGCTACCATGCTGGGTTGCAGGATGATCCTCATTGCCCCTACTGGCCTCGACAAATCTGGTCCCCATTCCTGCATCGTCACCTTCTAGAGCAGCCTTGGAATCTGGACCCAGTTCCAGACCTCCTGATCCATCAGTCGGGCGGGCTGCATCAGTCTCTCAACCTCACTGCTTGGTTGCTCCACTTCCAACCTTAGCCAGGCTTCCCAGTATTTCCAGTTCAGTGCGTGAGATTATCCTTTCTTCGCACAAACCTACAACCAGGAAGACTTATGCTAGTAAGTGGAAACATTTCTCTTTCTGGGCAGAGGCTAGAAATATAGATCCCTTCACGGCCCCTGTCCATAACGTTCTGGACTTCTTAGCAGAACTTTCTCAAGCGGGCTCCTCGTCGGCCACCATTAGAGTTCAATTAGCAGCAATCTCTAATTTCCATACGGGCCTGTCAGAAACCAGCATCATGTCCCATAAGCTTTGCAAAGCCTTTCTGAAAGGAACAATCTTGCTCAGGCCTCCAGTGAGAGATCCCCCGCCTCCGTGGGACTTAATTGATCCTAGCTTCCTTGATACTGCCTCCCTTTGAACCAGCAGCTTCCTGTTCCTTGAAATTACTTACTTGGAAAACCCTCTTTTCGGTGGCCATTACTTCAGCGAGGAGAGTTTCTGAACTTCAAGCCCTTTGTGTTCATCCTCCTTATCTAGTTTTCCATAAGGATAGAGTTTCACTCAGGACTAATCCTTCGTTCCTTCCTACCTCCGAGAACAATTTGAATCAATCCATCGATCTGCCAGTCTTTTTTCCAAATTATTCCAACAAAGCTGAACACAAGTTACACCAGTTGGACATTCATAGGCAATTACGTTTCTATTTGCATAGGACTGAGCAAATAAGGAAATCAGACCAACTCTTCCTGTCCTATGCGGAGGGTAAGCAGGGTCGACCAGTGTCTAAAGTAACCTTATCCAGGTGGTTGTCCTCTATTATTACCCTTGTCTATCGAGGAATAAAGAACTCCCTGCTAAACCTAAAGGCCGCTCTACTAGGGCTTTAGCTACGTCGGTAGCTTTTCAATCAAGGCTACCTATGGGAGCCATTTGTGCGGCGGCCACATGGGCCACCCCTCATACCTTCATTTCACATTATAAATTGGATCTGGCCTCTAGGAGCAGAGCTGAGTTTGGTTCCACTGTGCTCAAGAGTCTGTTCCGATGAGCCACCCAGGACTAAGATGCTAGGGACGCTGTCCCAACCAGCAAGAATGAAGGCGAGAGAGACAACTTAACATTAAAAAGTTATGTACCTACCATAACGTTCCATGTTAGTTGTCTTCTTCTCGCCTTCTTTCTTGCATTCCACCCTCCATCCCCCTAGCCTAGATGGACCGAGAAGAGTCCTCCTACAAGTCTTGTCACTGGCTGAGTCTTTACCGTTTTATATCCTCTACCTTTTTCTTCAGCCCTCTAGCTGAAGTCTTGCTTTTGGGACAGTTGTCCTCTTGTATTATTATGGTGTTAGGTCTTCCAAATGAGATCTGGGAGTCTAGCGCCAGGCATTGCAGGATATAGGGAGGCCTCGAGCCAGTAAGTAGCTCTCGAGCTTTAGAAAATGGCCGAGTCAGAGCTGAGGGTTGGCTCCGAACCCAACCAGCAAGAAAGAAGGCGAGAAGAAGACAACTAACATGGAACGTTATGGTAGGTACATAACTTCTTATTATATTCAATGCTTGGTCTAATGAGGAATGAGTAGAGAGGGATGATGATTTCTTTCTTCCTGGATGCAAAACCTTTGGTTATAAGATGTGCCACATAGAAGGACTTTCTGACCACAGTGGCAGTGTGGTGGTTGATGGTGAGGTGGCTGTCGTCCTGGGTGCCCAGATCTCTTATGGCCCCTTCAGTGGCCTCCCATCAATGCGGTAATTCGTGGGAAGTGAGTTTTTTCCAAAGGGGATGATAATGCATTTTTTTGGCGTTAAGCTTCAGGCCATGGTTCCGACACCAGTCAATGGTCTCAGAGAGGCTCTTTTGTAGGATGTCTGCATCACTTGGGGAGTTGATAATGGCTCCTAGCTTGCAGTCATCAGCAAACTTAGTCAGCCAGAGTCCTTCTGTGTTGGCCTGGACTTCTGAGAAGTAGATGCCAAATAGGAGAGTGCCCAGGACCAACCTCTGGGGGACTCCACTTGTGACTGGTTGACAGTCTGACTAGGAATCTGCAACTTTTACTCTGTGGTTCCTGTCTTTGACCCAGTTTGCAACCCATCTAGTGATGTAAGGATTGATGTCTAGTTTGGTGAGTTTATCAGTGATACCCGAGTGGGGAATGGTATCAGAGGCCTTAGCCAGGTCGAGGTAGGCTGTATACATTGTCTTACCCTCATCCACAGCCTTGGTGACTGCCTCGAAGAAGTCAACCAGGTTTAGCAGGCAGGATCTCCTCTTGACAAAGCCAGACTGTGTGGGGTCAAGAGTTTGGAGATTGCCTATATCTTTGTTAAGCAGATCCATGATGATGTGCTTCATAGCTTTGCATACCAGACTCGTCAGGCTAATGGGGTGATAGTTCCCAGGGTCTGTAGTTGCTCCCCCTTTATGGAGCAGGATGACTGTAACAGTGTGCCATTCGTTAGGGACATAGCCTGAGGTAAGGATGTGATTGAGCAAGGCACACAGATGTGGTGCCAGTTCGTTTTGTAGCTCATGTAGGATGCAGCCAGGGATATTATCAGGTCCCATGGATGCTGTATTCTTGGCTTTGGACAATGCAGCTTTTACCTGTGCCGCAGAAATGGTGGGTACCAGACTTTCTTCTGGTATTATGATAGGGCCCTTGGGGGGGTGTAAAGTTGGTACTGAATCTGTCGGCCAGTATGTTGCCTATATCTGTTGGCTCAGTATAGGAGGTGCCATTGTGCAATAACTCAGAGCAAATCTGGGTATTGCCTTGGAGGTTTTTGATATAGCTATAGAAGGCTTTGTGGTTGTTTTTGGTGTCAGCCGCAATTTTGCCTTCATAGCTGGCTTTAGAGGATTTGATAAAGGATCTCAGCTTTTTGTTGAGCCTGATAAGGGAGGTTTCCAGTCTTGTGACTTCATTTTTTTCTGCAACAGTTTCATCCTTCAGTTGTAGTTTATTGATGGCTGGGGACCACCAGATTGGCTTCCTTTTTTTGGAGGGGAGTGTCTTAGTTCTATTTGGTATGGCAAGGTCTATGCATTTGTGTACGTGCTCGTGCAGTGCATTGGTGTATGATTTGGCAGTCATGCAGCTATTTTCCTTTGGCATGGGTGCCGAGAAGTTACCCACCTCTGTTTTTAGGAGCCCAAAGTCAGCTTTAGAGAAGTTTTTCAGGGTGGTCACCTTAGCGGGGGTTGTAGGTGAGATGGAGATTTCTATAGTGATCAGTTTATGGTCGGATTTAACCAGGGAGGAACTGACTATAGGTGTGGAGCAGCAGTCTCCCATGTTGATCATAACCAGGTCGAAGATGTTGCTTCCTCTAGTGGGGGTCAGAATGAGCTAGTCCAGGGCATTGGAACTGATAAATTCCAGAAAACGCTGAGCCTGTACATTGGTACTTGAACAGTTTTCCCAGTTGATGGAAGGGTAGTTGAAGTCAACCCAGTATGAGAGTATTGGGTTGGACCTTGATAGATTCCAGGGTGCTTAGGAACTTGGAGTGAGAGTCTAGGGAACATGTTTGGGGTTCTGTAGCAGGCGATGATTTGTATCACCATCTTACCCAGTGTTAGTTGTACCTGAAGTATCTCGGATGCATTATGCTGGGCTACCAGTCTAGAGGTGTGTGTATCCTTTAAGAATATGGAGACACCACCGCCTTTGGAGCTTCTGTACGTATTCTGGGGATAAAAGGTATGGAATGAGTTGTAGCTTGGGAGCGTAGGGGTGCTTTCTGCCTCTTTAAACCAGGTCTCCGTTATTGCACAGATGTCGACATTCTCCATTTTGAGGAGAGCTTCAAGCGAGTGCATCTTGAGATTTAGACTTTTAGCACTGAGCAGCATGACCCTCAGATTGCATTTGTTTGTAGCTGTTACAGTGGAATTTTGGTCTTTGGAGCACTGCCTAAAAAGGCACTATATGGGTGGCAGGAACCTTAGTACCTGGAGTCCCAGGGGTGACAGATGCAGGCCGTCTCTGGCAAAGCATCGAGGTATGTCGATCATGCAGTCCCAGGCAGACAGATACTGGATCCCCTTAGAATGACACCAGAAACTTAGCCAGTTGAAGTAAATCATTTTCTGCTCGTACTGTGGTATCATTCTGGGTGACAGTAGAATACTGCTCAGGGCTAGGGTCATACCAGCCTGGGCCGCATAATCCGAGAGTTCCATCACATCTCTTTTCATGTAGTCCAGCGAGGTACATCTCAGGTCATTCACACCCACATGGACAATGACTGAGTCATATTTGTACTTGTGGTGTGGCCTGAGTGCATGTGTTATGTGGCGGATCCTGGCACCTGATAGACAACTGACTGTCACTTTCTTCTTGTTCAACCTAGTGAGTGGAACATCAGTGTGCCACACAATTGAGTCTGCCATGATTAGTACATTGGACAAAGTGTTTTGCCTTAAGGGCGTAGGTTGGTGGTGAGCTGTGTGTTCTAGGGTTGGTGTTGTGGTGGCCGAGTGAGTTTCTGTCTCAGGGATCTCTGTTGTATGGGTACATTTTTATTTAGAGACATTGTGAAGGTGGGTGTATGGTTTGTGTTTCTATGTGTGGGTTGTGATGGTTGGTGTTTTGGAGGGCTGTGTGTTCTATATAGTGAGTTGCAGGTGTTGACGTTCACCTGTTGACCAGCTATTCCAGTCTTGGTTGGAGCAGGCACTGCTTCCACTTTGGTGCTAGAAGTGCATCTCTCACATCTATGAGTGTTGGGAGGTAAGAGGAGAGGGTTGTTTGTGTACATTAGATAGTTGCCACACTGTCTCAGAATGCCCACGTACACCAGGTTAGCAGGAGAAAGCACAGGAAATTGCCCTACAATCATACCAGGATGGGTGGTCATATCTAATAAGTGCTGGTGCTATTACAGCATAGGAACAGCTAGTGCTCATAGCACCTAAGTGTGCTACAATAAATTCTACAAAAGCCTGTTAAAGTGCTAGCCAGTTAAGCTAATTGAAGTGCAAGAAGTAAAAGAGCAAACATGTTCTTAGGGAAAAACTGAAGCGCAGACTTTCTGCCACCGGTAATAGTTTACCTCAGCTGAGCTCCGCTGCGGGGTGTGCAAACCCATGTAAACACGGGCTTTAAAACCAGAAAGTTGAAAGGGATGGAACAACTGTCCACATGGCCAATAAACCACAATTTCTGGACCAGAAACCACTCCTGTTGTGGTAGATAGGGTACCTAGTGCTTACCACTCCCACTGATGAGCTAGAAGGCTTCCCTCCAACACAGAAAATTACAAAACAGTCCTTGATACAGCAAATCTCTATCTGGACTAGACTAATTACAGGAAAGAAAAAAGCTTAGAACTTTTTTTTTTTTTTTTTTTGCATTAATGCAGTTAAAACAGTAGCAAAAACACTTTAAATGCTGTACAACCTAGCACACTTGAGTGTGCAGCAATATTAAAGCAAATGCAGTTTAAATAAATGCAAATAAATTAAAAATGACAAAAAAGCAAGTGCAGAGAGCAGTAAATTATGAAAAAATCAAAATGGAGGTACATAGAGTATTTCTTTCTCCTTCTTGTTGCTCTTGTAGTCTGCAGGATGCCAAAACTGGGTCTGTGGAGCTTAAACAAGTGCAAACCCGCACAATCACGGGCTTTTAAACCAGAAAGTTATTAATGTTGACAAATGTTTGCCTCCCCTTTACAAAACCACACTGATCCAGATCTATCAATCTTGGCAACCCTATTGCCATTCTTTTAGCTAATATACACATAAATGTTTTATAATCGTGGTTTACAACTGAAAGAGTCTATATGAAGCCGGGTCTGATGGGTAATACAGCACCATAGCTTTCTTCCAAGACTTTGCTGCTTCTCCTCTTAAAATATTGTTAAACAACATCTTCCAGATTTCTATCACTTCCTTCCCTCCTAACTTTGAAAATTCCACAAGAATACTGTCTTTTTCTGGAGACTTTTGTGAAGATTGATTATATATCATAGTTTTTATCTCATCCCCTCTTATCTTAACTGTTAGTTGTTTAGCCTCATCTTCCTCTAACCTTGGCATAATTAAGTCTTCCATAAATATTTCAAGCTGTGCTCTTTTTTGACGTCTGCATTTTTCTGCTTTATACAAATTTTCATAAAATTTTCTGAGATATCTCTAAAACCTGTATAGGAGATGTCCTTCCATGTCACTGTTGGAGTGTTCTTTACAGTAGGGATCCCCTGCCAGAGATAGCCAAACCTCCAGCCAGTATACAAAAGCCTTTAGGTTGTAAAAGGTATGCTGTACATCACACATATGCTCCCCATGCATGGTGTAGGGCATAAAGGTGATGTCCGGACATACCATCCTCAGAACATCTTTGCCACCAGTCTGAATGCCATTTTCGATCATCTGTCTAAACTCTCATTCATTGGCTGTTTAACAGACTGCTGTCAGATAAGTGCCCCGTTGTTTTTTTTTTTTGATTTTCTTATCTTTATTTTGCTTGATCTAGTTGTTAGTTTCATGATATCCAGAAAGGGGAAATGCAAACGTGAGAGACATATTCCCCATGAAGATGGTGACGAGCAGTGTTTGTTCTCAGTAGGCACTTCCCATGACCATTTGTCTTGTGAGATTTGTCAGACTTTCATCCGTAAGACATTACATAGTCAGCTTTCCTTCCCTTGCAACTTACTTAGAAAGTCAGCGACTTAAATTGTTAGCTAAGAACACTTTGGAAGGATCTTCCCAGCCCAAGGGTCAGCCGCCGGCAAAGAAAAAGACCAGAAAGGCTCAGTCAAATTCTTTGGCTGCATCGCCTCCACCAAATGTCTGTCATGAGGCTGGTAAAAGCCCAGAGGATCGTCCGTTTCCTTCTTGGAATCCTCTTCTGTTACCACTTCACAGGTCAGCATGGATCCTACTCCATGCACGTCCACTTCAGATGTACAGGGGGAACTGCTGCTGATAATTAATAGAAGGCCTAGGGGTGTTCCTCAGATATTAGTGAGGGAAAAGTTCCGACTACAATTATAGAGTGTCTTCAGAGGTCAGAGCCTCCTAAATTGTTTAAGGTTGATGTCTCACTTAAAAAGAAGCAGAAGACTAAACATATTTCGACTGCTCCAAAAGATCCTCAGAGTGAATGGCAAAACTTCACTCACAGCCCGTTTAATGCCCTTATGGCTTTGAAGCCTCCATAAGGAGTTTCTTTTCCTGCTTTTCCCTGGTTTCTACCTCCTCTCAAGAAGCTGAGGGAGCAGGATTCCTCTGATGATCATGCTGATTCTGATGAAGAGTCACTTACTTATTCCTTCCGGATTCCTTCTCCTTTGGACTATGGCTCTGTGGAGGAAGAGTCTATCAGTCTTGACTCTCCTTTTGAGAAGATTTTATTTGGTGACACTATTTCCAGAATGTTGGAATTTTTCAAATGAGACTGTGTTCAGGTTTCTGATGTTCAGAAGCGGTACTATGAGCTTCACAAGATGGAGTCTTCTAGACCCTCTGCTGTTCTTGATGCTTTGCTGGATTTTTCTACTGCTTCTCAGGTTCCTGATTCCCAACTCCCTACTGCTAAGAAACTTGATAGGTTTTATCAAATGCCTGACAACTTCGAGTTCCTTTATACGTGTCCTTCTGCTGACCATTCTATGGTGTTAGTGGCTTCTGATAAGCCCTCCAAATTGTTGCCTTCAAACAAGTTGCTTTCCTCTGATAAGGGCAGCAGAACTATGAGAGGCTTGGTAAGAAAGTGTATACTTCTGCTACCCTAGCCTTTAGAGCTATGAACTATCAGACACATATGACTGGGTGTGTCTTGGCTGTTCTGTGCCAGGCCTGTCAAGCTATTTCAGATCTTCCTGATTTTGAAGGGAAGGCCTCTGCTCTTGCCTTGCTTAGGACATCCTCCTATGTTGCTTGCCATTCCATTAAATGCAGCTATGATGCAGCTGATACTTCATCTAGGGCTGCTGCTTTTGGGTCTGTTTTTATGAAGTATTCCTGGCTCAGACTCCAGCCCTTACCTGATAATATCAAGGCTAAGCTTATGGATGCTTCTCTGGATGATGAGCATTTGTTTGGTGCTAATGCTGCAGAGTTCAGTCCCTACAAGAAAAGGGTAAGGCCTATCAGGAGTGTGACGACCCACTACCACCAACCAATATGCAGCGTGGATATCTCACCTCTGGACCAGTAATCAACAAGCCTCAATCCTGTGGGGGGATGTTAAATGGAAGGTTAACAGGCACACAGTATTTCCAGATGCAGTTCTCTGCATCAAGTGCATTTTCCCTTAAGAGCACACACAGACCACAGTCGGTCTGGGGCTGGTTGCTCTCTCTTTCTCCAGATCCCCAATAAGACTCCCCACTGGTATAGCTATAGCATTGAGTCCTTAGACAGGGTTCCAAGCCAAGTCCTCCAATACTCTCTCTGTCCAACCAGTGCTTTGTGTCCCTGCCCAAGTAGTTGACACACACACTGTTTGAGATTTGATTTGCGCACAGACACACACACATACACACACACATACACACACACATACACACACACATACACACACACACACACACACACACACACACACACACACACACACACACACACACACACACACACACACACACACACCTGGGAAAGGCTGACACAGGGTTACTAGCTATGTCCCCTTTTTCATAGACTATAAGGTAGTTACCACTGCCACCAGAACCCCTTGACAGCTACTTTAAGGCCCTTAACAAAGGGTGTCCAATCTTGCTGTGTAATATTAATATTAAAAGAAATAGTTTGACCAAGAGCAAGGCAGTTACTAGTGGCCCACACAGTGTCACCAAATAAATATGCAAGTACTCTCATAACTTAAATATCTCTACACAGATCAACCACAATGAAAGGTTTAAATATATTTAATAATAAATAATAAAAGAATGAGAAAATACTAAATATATATTCACAGTGACATCAGAGTTCAAAATCACAGGAAATATTTAAAACAGTATTGAAGGACAGTCCCAAACAAAGAAAAATAATATCCAAACTAAGCTTCACTACATTCCTGACTAAATCAAAGAGAATTATACTATACCCTAATAACTTACTAATAGAACAAGGCGGATGATGATGTGAATGGTTCTTCTTGTTGTCGGGTCCAAGATGGAATACAGAATGCTCTGTCTCACTAAGAGACTTCACAAAATAATGTCTAAAATATTACTGCTGGGATAGCTCGCAGAATTACATCACTTCTTGTCATCTGACTTCTAGTTCCCAGGCAAAACCCTCATGGCTGGCAGCATTTAGCACCTGCCCATAAAAATTACACACACAAGGGCTTTTGCTCAGATCTGTTGAGCTTCTGGATCTCATAAAACAAGTAAACACTTCAGTCTTCCTGAGTGGCAATTAATTCACTCCAAATACAATACAGAAAGCTTCCTAGTACAGACTTTGTGTCTCTGGCTGCATTGAAACCTGTGACATAGCATCTTTATGGCCTAGCCTATAAAGTGATTTAATTTCAGATTATTTTTCTAAAGTTTGCTGGACTGAGGTTAACCCGCTAGCTTCCTCTGTTAACATATACATTTAAACAGTTACAATAGTGGATGTACATTTCCCTTCTCTTCCAGTAGGGCACACTGTGGATACATTTTAAGCACAAGCACATTACAAATACCTTTTCAACACAAACATCTGTACGAAGCAGTTTGATGTACACGACATACATTTCTAATACATTTGTAACCCAAGCATCTTCTATAAATTAATTTAATATTCACAAATGACATATAATTATTTACAAAATTCAGTACGACCTTTTGTCACAAGGAGTTGAAGCATATTTTTGTTTCACCTGTTCCCATGTATCAGAGGAGTTATCCTAACAAGTCTGCCTTTGTCTATAGACAGTCTCGCTTTAGCCCCCAAAGGTAAAAAGGTGGTAGATGGGCTTACCCTGCTATGGCTATTCATACTCTTTCTTCTTAAAAGCAAACGGGCCCTGAAGTACCTCTGGAAAAAGTGCAGTTGTTCCTTCTTCTAAGAAGCCAACAGGCCGTGAAGTACCTCTGGAAAAAGTGCAGTTGTTCCTGTTTGTTTTCCTAACAAACTAGGTGCTGTCTGACAATCCTTACCCTGTTCTTCTCAGTCACATTCCTTTTCTCTACACCTTTCCCTGTCCCTTCCTTTTTGGTTAAAGATTACCCAAGATACCTGGGTTCTTTCCATAACTCGCCAGAGTTATTGTATAGTTTGGAATTTTCTTCCTCCCTCCTTTTTGGGCATTACTCATCCTCCTCAGGAACAGTTGCCTTTTTTTCCAGAGGTGCTTCCAGACCTATTGGCTCAAGGAATAATTCAAGAAGTTTTAAAACACCTTTTTTGAAGATCCTTTCCTTTTGGATGTTGTCCATTCAAACCTTGTTTCCTCTGCTACTTCCTCAGGCTTTTCTGATTTTCCTGGATCTCAAGGATGCTTATCTAAACATTCCTGTTCATTCCCTTTTCGGTAAGTTTTTACATTTCTCTTTTGGTTTCTGGCATTTTCATTTCTCTGCTTTGCCCTCTGAACTCTCTACTGGCCCAGTGGCCTTCACCAAATGCCTCACTCCTGTGATTGCTTTCTGTAGATTAAGATGGTTGCAGGTCTTTCCTTACGTGAATGACCTGCTTTTTCAAGCCTCCTCTCCAGAGATATTATTACTTCAGTATCGACACTTTGTTATTTCTCTCCTACAAAGCCTGGGATTTACTGTAAACTTCCAGAAGTCATTCCTGACTCCTTCTCAGGATCTTGCTTTTCAGGGATATGTAGGCTCCAGACTGTTCCAATGCTGGCATCCCTGCCTCCTGGCAAGGCTTTAACTCTGATTGCTTTCTTTCAATCCCTTCTTCCTTTGGCTTCAATTATAGACAGAGAATTGCTGAGGGCTCTGGGTTACATGGCTTCCACCATTCCTAGGCTACCTCTAGCCAAGCTCTACATGAGAAAGCTTCAGTGGTTTCTAGTTAGTTTGGCTTCAACATTCTCATCCTTTATATTTTCTAACTCCCTTACTTCCTTGCCTCAAGCTAGAACTTCAGTGGTGGATTCGTCAGTTGTCCCTCAACCCAGGGCTTCCTTTTCAACTTCCAGTCCCCTCTCTGGAACTCTTCACAGATGCCTGGAATGTGGGATGGGTCTTTCTCCTCGGGCCTCCGCTGAAAACAGGCTCTGTGGAACCTAGTCGGACTTTCCTGGTCAACAAATGATAAATAAAAATAAAAAAAATAAAAAAAATCTTTGGTCCTCTGAAAGTGCAGGACCTTTGGTCTCTTTGACAAAATAAGACCACATCAATGCCAAAGAGATGCAAGCTCTTCTTTTGGCTCTACAAGCTTTTCATTCTCTTTTCCTTCCAGGGCCCCTCAAGATTCTAACAGACAATATCACAGTGATATGGTATGTCAACAAGCAAGGGGGGACAAGGTCTTACCTCCTGTGTAGGTTAGGCCTTCAGGTTTGGGATATGGCTATACAGTATCAGGTAACCTTCAGGCAGTTTACATTCTCGTAGGTCAAAACATAGTGTTACATTCTTTGAGCAGGTCTGTAACACAATCCCATGAGTGGATGCTTCACAGGGATGTGTTTCTGGACATTGCCCATTAGTGGGGTACTCCTCAAGTAGATCTATTTGCTTCCCCTCTGAACAGACAACTTTCTCTTTTTTATGCCAGAGTCCCATGACTTCTGGCCTGGAAGGTGGATGCCATCTCTTTTTCTTGGAAGGGAATGTTTCTTTATGCCTTCCCTCCCCTTCCACTCATTCTGAAAGTCCTGTTCAAGATAAAGCAGGATACTCCAAAAATCTTGCTGGTGACTTCCTTTTGGCCCAAACAACATTGGTTCCCTCTTCTGTTTCTAGCCAAGGACAGTCATCACAAGTTACCTCATTGGGTGGACTATTCACACAAGACAAGGGATCTCTCATCCACCCCCACTTGTCCACTGTTCAAATGACATTGTGGGTGATAGGGTTTTGATCCCATCCAGACACCTTTTTACCTGAGGATGGGCTTTGGGTCCTTCTGGAGACCAGGAAGCCCACTACTAGAAAATCTTATTTGACCAAATGGAAGAGATTTTCTGTTCAGTGTCTTTCTTGGAACGTGGATCTACTTATTGTGGATGTTCCTCTGGTTCTCTTATTTGTGTGAATTGCTCATTGCTGGGTTGGCATATTCTTCAGTTAAGGCCCGCCTATCAGCTATCTCTGCTTGTCTGCTTTTGACTCCCACTTTGGCATCTAAATTTGAGACCAAACAGTTTCTTAAAGGTGTCCTTCATGTTAGCCCCCCCCCCCCCCCCAGGAAGCCTGTCCCTCCTTCCTGGCCTTAATTTTGTTTTAGAAAATTTGACTCAGGCTCCTTTTGAGCCTTCTGCTTCAGCTTCCTTACAGCATTGTTCTTGGATGACTGTTCTTCTTTTGGCCCTTACATTTGCCAGACAGATGTCAGAGCTGCAAGCCATTATGGTTGTTCTGTCTTTTTTATAAGAACTGTGTTCCCCTGTGTGCTAATCCTTTTTTATGCTGAAGGTAGTTAGTGAGTTTCCTGTTGATCAGTTTATTCATTTGCCCACTTTTTCCCTTGTCCACCATCTGCTAATGGGAAGGTTCTGCACACCTCGGATTTTCATAGACAACTCAAATATTATTTGGATAAGATTAAAGCTTTTTTAAGTCTGAACAGCTTTTTTTTCATCCTAGGTCTTTAGCTTTGGCTATTTTCAAGCAAACCATTCCTTCTTGGATTTCCAAGGCCATTCCTTTTTGCTAATATTTTCATGGGAAAAGCCTTCCTTCTTCTGTTAAAGTTCACTCTATTAGGGTTTGGCTTGTTCTGGTGCTTTTTCCAAGGGGTTAGATAATAATTCTATTCTTGATGCAGCTACCTGGATTTATCTGTATTCCTTTGCCAAACACTGTACGTTAGATATGATTTCTGGGGCCAGAGCTGGTTTTGCCAGGACCATTGTCAATGGCTTTCTGGAGGGCTCTGCTAGCCTTTCTCCTCCTCCTTCTAGTGTTCTTCCTGAGCTTTTGTACTCTCCCTATTGTAAAGGATGCTGCAACAGTGATATGGAAAGCATAGTACAGTTGTTTAAAATCCTAAAAAGTGGAGAGTGTGCCTAATAAAACTAACAAAGTACAAAAAAATATCCAGACACAAATAAAAAGGGCTAGGTGGTGTAAAATTGACAATAAAGGAGTTTACACCACCTAGCCCTTTGTATTTGTGCCTGGATACTTTTTTGTTCTGTGTTGTTTAAAATCCTACCATAACAGTAGATGTCCTCTTCGCTCGCTAGTATTCGCTCACTTCTTTCCTCCCCTGGTCCTTTATTCTTCTCGATATACTTGTTACCTAATATTATCCTTAGGCTGTCATTCCTGCTGGGGCTTTTCACTGGGGCTTTTCAGTTCTGAGAATGGTACATTCAGACATTACCTTTATGCCCTCTGCCGTGTGCAGGGAGCATATGTGTGACATATGGTGTAGCCATTACAACCTAATGGTTTTGTATATTGGCCAGATTCTGGGCTATCCTCAGCAGTGGGATCCCTACTGTAAAGAATACTGCAACATTGAAGAGTAGTGCATCTACTGTTATGGTAAAATTTTACACAACTGTACTGTATGGTTATTTTTCTTGTTGTAGGCTCCCTCAGTTTAGCAATAACCCTTTCTGATTTCTGATGCCTAGGTCATTTACTAAAAGTTTTTGAACTCTGTAGTTATTATAAAAAATAGTTGCTTAACTGCAGTCCTTCTTAACTCATGCATATTATCCAGATACTCCCTTAATTTCCCTTTAGCACCATGCATTTGCACCTCTTTTTTGTTCTGTGAGGTTTCCCTTATTCTGCATGACTTTAACCGTTTTCTGCCTCTCTAAGTAATTCCAGTCATCTTAACCATATCTCTCTCTTTTATTTCTACTTTGTTTTTAAACTGCATTTTCATTTTATCTCACTCACCAGCTATAACTTCTAAAAATATTTCTGTCTTACTTAATAACTCCTGAATAATTTCCACTACCCATTCCTTAAATTCCCCTCTAGCAGTTAAGTGGGAAAGTTCCCATGTCTCATTTTTACTTCATTACCCTGCATTTGTATCTTAGTTTTTATTGGGCATAATCTGAAATAGTCACTGGATATTGTCAGAGCTTTCAATTAAATACAAATGTTCCTGTGAAATATAATCTCTTTCTAGTTTAGTGCAGTTTTTGTACCTTGAGGAATAATATGTAAATTATATCCAAGTGAATTCACATCTTCCATACAAAATATTTTTATAAACATATTTTGTTACATTTTCCCTTCTAGGTCCCCCTGATGCACATCACTATTGGAAAGCATATTCCAGACCCACCTAAAAGTAATATTCCGTGTTGAAAGCTGATTATTTCCCTCAAAATTTTCTTAAGATCCATAAGAACATTTTTGGTGGAATGTAAATACTCTCCAGCATACTTCCCCATCCCTTGGAAATAAACCCTTATTATCACAGATCTACCAATATTGGCTTTTTTTCCCTCTTCTATCACTGTTGAAGTCCCTCTAGTAGTTAAGTATACTTGCTTCCTTTTTTCTTCATATTCTGCTGAATATTCATCCTGAAATCCATTCTTTGTCAAATTCACTTGTACATTTCTTTCCAAATGTGTCTCCTACAACATTGCTGTTTACACTCTATATTTCTTAATATAATTCTGTACTCTTTTCTTTTTGTCTATACCTGTAAGGCCATTTACATTCCAAGGTATTATAGATAGTGTAGCCATCATGATAAAAAGCTATTGTTCCCACCTACTATATATGACAGTTTTTTTAATGTGTATTTCCAACTTTTATGTTATATGCACATACTAATGTTTGACAGTCTGATCTTTTACAGTTGTTTCTTCTCATTTCCATTTGAACCTATGTCACATTTTCAAGGCTTTTTTATTTTATTGAAAATCCTCAAACAAAAAACTAAGTACATTTTCAAAACACCCCATCTCCTATTAACTTAGAACAAACACACAGAACTATGTATATCTTCAAAAAATTAAGATTTACCCTTCAGATAGGAACAACTGCCCAAAATCAACAGTTGTACTCACACCATTAACTAACCAAAACTTAAGGTTACCCGTGCTGAAGTATATGCTACAGCCTGCATTCCCACATACACTAACTGCTATTTTTTCTTCTGTTTCCCTACCAGATGTGAAAAACAGCTTGTATGCTTTCAGAAAACATTACCTTTTACCTCTAAAAAAAAATGCACTAGCTATCATTAAATAAATCTAAATTGTAGACTATTCTGTTAAATGCATTAAAGTATTAAGGCTGATAGGAAGGCTGCTATCGTTTATTCACTTCCCATAATTTCAGACTTTATTTTTCACTAAATTGCTTGCCATTGTACCTTTTAATTTGCATTTTCCCTCAGCAGAGAATGCTCACAACTCTCAGTTGCACCTACAGACAGCTTGTCTCCATGGAAAAGTACCCAACAATGAATCTTTGTCAATTTCACTCAGAACAGAATGAGCAGCTGCTTCATGTGCAGACTTCTTGACTCCCAATGAAGATTTGCGAATGGAAAAAAAGCTAATATCTTTGCAGATGTAAGATACTTAGCATTTGTCATGGCTTTCTTCATTTAGTCTTATTTCTAAAACCTGTTTGCTTACAAAAACATGTTTCTAGATTAAGCCAAGGGCATTAATCTAGACTTTCATCCTTGGAAAAATAAGAGAAAATATCTTAATTCTACAAATAATATAATCACTACCCATGAAGTTGACGGGGCAGATCCAAAAGCCTCAAGGAGTACTGACTCCTCCTCAGAAGGTGTTTCAGTGGACCGCTCTCCTTTCTGTTTGAGCAGTTCTAGGATGTCTCCAAAAGTAACATTCTCAAGTGAGGATCTTGGGGAGCCTTCCTTTTCATCTAAGTCAGTGTCTTCTGTTAGAGATTCCCAAGGGGAATCGACATGTTTCCTTTTAAATGTGTGCTTCCTATGTACCTCTTCAGTGAGATATTCCAGGGAAGACTCATGTTTTTAGTTGCTGGCCATCCCAATAAGGCCAGATGACCATGCTGTAGATCCTGAAAAATCCTGTTTAGGAGGGATAGATCAGAGCTTGAAAAGGAAGTCTGTTCTCTAGACTTGGAGAGCACTCTTTGAAAAGCTCAAGACAGATCCAGGGAGTTTCACTGTAGGAACTGAAGCACCTAGTGGAGGCTCGACCCAAGAAATTGGTTTGCTGAGATCTGAAGCTCAAGATGTAGTCAAGCTGTCTAATGCTGAAGCCCCAGGAGGGGAAGCACAGATCTGAAAATCTTGGCTCCAAACAACTTTTGTAGAGTTGGTGTCAAATTCTCAGGTCCGATATGCAGGTGACTCTGACAGGGTCAGAGCCAGCTGAATCAAAGAAACTGTCAAGAGTTGAGAATGGCCAATTTCTCTGCATTGAGGAAGACAGATCAGATCCAGCTGCTCCAATACCCGAGGACAAATTGGAGAAGGAGTGATCACTTTGTGAACAGACACTAGTCCTCTGGATCTGGTGGCATTCAGTGCCAGAAGGACTTCCAGCTAGATTTGGGTCTAGAGGAATTTTCTCATCATCCAGTCCTTGTCTGCTTCAGTGAGACTCCTGAAGAACCTGGCTGAATGGAGGGATGACGCAGAAGAGGGAGGTCTGGAGATCCATCAAAAAGATCTTTCTTGAAGTATAAGAGACTGCAATCTTGGTGAAATAAGCTCAAAAGAAAATTGAAGTTCAGAAAGAGATGGAATAATGGAATCAATAAGGAACTCTTCTGAAGATAAGGTCAGATCTGAAGATTTCATTATTTTAGGAGCCAGAGTGTAGGAAGGAGAGTGCTTTGGAAACCTCTTTTTGGCAATTTTGGATTTTTTCCTTTTCTCTTTTGGTTTTCAGTTTTTTCCATGCTTAGCTGGTTTATTAGCCTGAAATGAGGAAATAGAAGGCCCTAAGGAAACCGAAGGGATATTTTCTCCCACAGAGGCAGAGAGAGAATCCCTTTCAAGACCAATTATTTCCTATTCTCCACAATGGTCCTTTGCCCAAATGCTTCACAAAGACTACATTACGATTCTAAATGTGCTGCCCCTAAACAATAGCCATACTGAGAGTGAAGGTTTCTCTGACATTCCTATTTACAACAGAGTCTGGGTTGCCAAATTAGAGATCCCAATTACAGAGAAAAGCAAAGGAGAGAAATAAATAGACAACTAAGCTGAAAGGCATCAAGGAATGAGAAGAAACCCAAGGTAAGAAGTTTATTTTTAGGTAGTATATCTGTGTGTGTGTGTGTGTGTGTGTGTGTGTGTGTGTGTGTGTTAGGGGAGGAAGCAGAAATAACTCCTACTTTGAAGAAAGGAGTGAAAAGGGACAGGAAATTAAGTAATAAAATCACTTACCTCTAGACCATGACACCCTAGTACCAAAGACTACATCTGTAGCTTATGGCAGTAAATAATTTACTTGGCATAAAGGGATTATGGGTGAGGGGAGGAGCCTGCACACTGAATCCAAAGCTTGAGAGTGGCTGAAATCAGATCCCACTTGGATCTGAAGATCCTTTTGTTGAGGAATGGATGGAAAAGATAAAATTACATCCCATATAGCTAAGGCTGCAGCAGCAGTGATTAATATGATGAACATGTTAGTGCTTCAAGTAGTGAGATCAGATGCTTTTTCCATTAATGAATATGCCCTATATAGAATGCTTACTATTAGTATGTTCAAACAAATTTGTTATAATTCCATGTCATTGCTCTTCTAGTTAATCATTTAGCAATACAAATATCATTACTGTTAATTCTAGAGATACAGTCACTATAATTATTTTTTAAAAGTGATTATTGCAAAACACTGTCAGTCTGTGCAATGGCACTAACATTGCATCTATCCTAGACATATATCAGGAATTTACATCTTACATGTTTTGCGTTCACATTAATCAGCACTTCAGCAGCTGGGAATCACTTTATACCTTTAAACATAAGATGTCTTGTACATCAGCATGAAACGTTTCTCACCTGGGGTGGTGGTAGGGGAACATTTCTTGAGAAAGACAGAGGCCAGTCCACACATCAATAGCTTGTTGATGAGAGTGTTTCTCCTAACATTGCAGACAATCCAGGGCTCCTTCCCTTTGGTGTGATATCAGTCCAGACAGAGAACATGTCAGTGGTTTGGTGCACCAACAACAGGGAGGAACTCATTCTTATTGCTTGTGTTGCGAGGTCATGAAGGTGTGGCAGTGGTTGATGTTTTCTCACTGCTTTCTCATAGTAATGCACATTCTGGGGAATTCAAGTGTTCTAGCAGACAGCATGGATAGGTCTGTCCTTCATGATTAGTCATTTAACCATGCAGTAGCAGAGAGTATATCCAACTGTTGGGACCTGCCTTGCTATGATATCTTTGCATCTCCCCACAGCACCAAGTGCAATAAGTTTTTCACTCTGATCCCTTAGAGGGGGAGTCACAGAGGAATGCTGTGTTCCTCAGCTGCCCCTCCAGACTTCTTTATGCCTTCCCTCCAACTCCTGTAATACCAAAGTTCCTGCAGAAAACATTGATGAGGACGATCACAGCCATCTTCATAGCTCCCTACTGGACTTGACAAGTATAGCTTCCCTTCCTCTGGCATCATCTAGTGCACCCTCTGTGAGTGCTGGGTTCAGACCTGGACCTACTATCTCACCCACTGGGGTTGCTTCACCCAGATGTTCAGTCCCTCAGGTTAGCACTGCATGGTTTCTGCAGTTCCAGTGATTGTTAAATAGTCTAGGTTTTCGTCTCCTGCCATGCACATTTTGATCTTTTCCCAAGGCCCTCTATGACAAAAATCTACAAAACAAAATGGAAGACATTCTCAATCTGAGCTTCCAATAATATAGATCCTTTTTTAGCTCATCTTCCAGCCATCTTGGATTTTCTTGTATCTCTTTCAGAACTGAGCCAGCTACTCTATTACTAATGTGAAATTAGCTGTTACATCCTCTTTTCATGTTGGTGAAAATCAAACCCACATTACAACTCCCCGACTATCTAAAGCTTTTCTCAGAGGAGCTTTTCTTCTAACCCCCCCCACCCCCCCATTTCAGGGTTCCAGTACCAACTTAGTATATTACCATTTTACTGCAGAACTTGATAGACCCTACCTTTGAGATGGTGCCAATGTTGATTTGAAGTTTTTGTCTTGGAAAACTCAGTTGTTTGCCCCTGTTACCTTAGCCAGAAGGATTTCTGAGCTCCCTGCATTTATCTTCAAAACCCTTCTACGTGGTTTTCCATAAAGATAGGATGTCTCTGAGAACTAACCCTTCTTTCCTCTTTAAAGTGGCTTATGGTTTATCTCTTAATCAATCAGTCAGCCTTCCAGTATTTTTCCCTAATTTTTCAAACCAAGGTGAATACAATTTACATTTACTGGATATGCATCGCTGACTGCATTTATGTTTGGATAGAACCAAGACATTCAGGAAAACTGATCAGTTACTTGTTTGCTTTTCCTCTCTCAAGAAGGGAAAATGAGTGTCTAAAGTGACACTCCCACTGGCTTTCAAATTGTATCTCTCATGTAAACATGGAAATAAGTTTGTCTCTACCTACTGCAAAAGCTTACTCAACTAGGTTTGTAACTTCTTCTACAAACTTCTTTCCAGTTATACCTGTTGTTGACATCTATGCTTTGGCTGCTTGGTCTGTGGTCAATGCATTCAATACATTCATTTCACATTATAAAGTGGACATAAAATCAGGGTCAAGAACCTGCTTTGGCTCAGCTGTGCTCTGGAATAGCCTTCCATGAGACCTTCTAAGTGTAACAGTAGCTGGGGACTCTGTCCCATACATAGAAGAACAGATGGAAGAGACAACATCAGATAGGAAACCTATGTACTCACCATAACAGTAGAACTGTGTTGTCTGATTCTGTCCTTCCTCAACTTCCCACCTGCCTTCCCAATTCTTTGCATTTCCCTGATTGTTGTTGTTTATGCCTTTAGTGATCTAGCTAAATTAGTCTTAGTCACAATGGCATTTATTTCAGCCTACGCATAACAGCTGGTTTCTTCCACTCCTGTTTATAGCATACATGTCTCTCCCAGGTCCTGCTGTCTTGGAGAGGTGATATACGTTTCTCTAATATTGTGCACAACCTCAGTCTGAGGTTTCTTACTTGTCATGAGTTGATTATGGCTAAGGAGAGAAACCTGAGCACCAGATCCAAAGCTTGAGAGTGGCTAAAGTTAGATCCACCTTTGATCAGAAGTCCCAAACAATGAGGGAGGATGGAAGCAGACAACACAGATCTATCTTTATGGTGAATACTGAACTTTCATTTTTATCCTCCCAAAGGTATAACAGCTGGCCAGCTTCCAAAGCTTCTGGGCACCTTCCAAACACCCAAACTGTCTTGTAGGTCAAGCTGAGATAACCAAAAGACAAGTTTGAGTGCCAGGCCCTTCAGAGCTGTACTGGAGCCAAAGAGTACGCTCCTCAGACTTTTAAGGATCAACAGTCAGTTTGTACTGTTCCTTTGCTGGGTAGATAGGTTCTCTTTGGGGGGAAAATTTCCATTTAATAATTATGTGTATTATTGATACTTACCTCTTTAGGAAAGTTATTTTAAAACTAAGAGTTTGTGTTTTAACAAACTGCCATGAGACTGAACTGAACTTAAACAGGAGTACATTTTTTCTTGCCAGTTTAAAAGTTGTTTAAAGTAACTAAAAACTATTTTACTCTGTAGGGCTGGCAGAGTGTTTTAAAATACTTCTGTGTTTTACTGTGAAAAAAATGAATTTAAAGATTTATTGTTCTTACTGGCACTTGCTGCTTGTTTTCCCCAGGAAAGATGCACCATTTTTGTCTTGACTATGGAGCACTCTGTCAGTCCCACAGCAGTTCTTTCTTCCAGCCACAAAAGAAAACTTTAAGCAAGCAGACTTTGTCATCACAGTAGGCTAGCAATTTGTGTCAGCCGCAGGTGAGTGACTCCGCTGTAGCTATTACTTGTACCTCAAACCACTCATCTTTTACCTCAGATCCCTTTGGTGTAGCACCTACAGCCACTATGGACTAGGGATTAGACTCTGCAGCTGTTGTGGTCACATCAGTGAGCAAGAGAGTGCCACTCTTGTCAGTCCTGGAAAAGAGACCAGGAGAAGGCTTCCCTTTTTTTTTTTTTGAGAATGTTGTGTGTCCATCTCCGAGGAAGCTGCTGTTATTAATAACACTGTTGGTCACATTTCTCCTGTCAAAAAGAAACAGAAAATTAAATTTGTATCTACTCCTCCTCAAATTTCTTTAGACAAGAGTAGTTCACTGGGTCTGGCTCAAAGTTTAATTCAGGCTAGTGATCCTTCTTGTGAAGTACTTTCTGGTAAAAGAAAGAAGGATACCACCTTTCCTGAATAGATTCTAGATTCTGAATCAGAGGAGAGCTCTATGTCTGACTCTTCCGGTGTGTGTGTGTGTGTGTGTGTGTGTGTGTGTGTGTGTGTGTGTGTATGTGTGTTGGGGGGTGTCTTTCTCTGAGGTTATTTCTAGAATGTGCTAGTGTTTTCAGAAGGAGAACACTTAGGTTTCTCAGTCCCTAAGAAAATACTATGGACTGTTACAGAAGGAATTTCCAGAATCTGCACTCATTCCTCCAGTTCTTACAGTCAGGCAGCTACCCTTAAAAAGGCAAATAGGATGTATACATTTCCTCATTGTGTTAAGTTTCTGTACACTCTTTGCAAACCTGATCCAGTAGCTATAGTTTAGTTAACCCTTCTGCTGCTAAACACTTAGTTAATTCCATTCCTGCTATTTCTGATAAGGATGGGAAGGTTATTGATAAGTTTGGGAAAACTGCATGCTTCTACAACTTTGATTTTCAGAGTTTTGAATTGTCAGGCTTATATGTCAAGGTTTGTCCTGACTAGTGGTGAATGCAGGAGGTATGTTTTTATCTGCAATTATTTCTTGTAAGGAAAAATCTGCTTTAGATAATTCATTTTTTTCTATTCAAGTCACTGCTTCTTGTATACAGTGTGTATGACTCTGCTGATACTTATTCATAGGTTATGGCCACTGGTCCTCTTTTAATGAGGTTTGTGTGGCTGTGTTCTCAGAACCTCCCAGATGATGATAGGAATTTTAAATTCTTCTTTGGAAAGAGATTTACTTTTCGTCCCCTCTGCTGCAGGGGTGATCAAAAAGTGTGATGAAAGGGGTAAGCTAACACAGGGAATCTCTAAGAATTTTTTCATCTTTCCTTTTCCAAATTTCCAAAGGAATGTCTATATCTTCATCCAGTTTTGGTAAGAAACAGTCTCAACAAAATATAAGTAAACAGTTGTTTAAGAAGAAATTGTAAGGGGGTTCCAAGAAAAATTCTATAAACTCCCAAAAATAAGGACAGTCACGTAAGTCATAATAACTATTTAAGAGACTTTGTTCCCCTCTCCCATCTTAGCAGCCATTTTTTTTCTTCAGGAAAGTCTGAACTTCCACTTTTCTCTTTGGCAATAAATTGTTTCAGACAAATGGGTTCTGATGACCATTCGTCAAGGTAACACATGGACATGGGAGGAAATTCTTCCTTTCCAGGGGGGTCATTGCATAACCTCCAAGGTTGCACTCATTTGATTCCACCAGATGTCCTTCCATTTCACTGTTGCAGTATTCTTAACATGAGGGATCCCCTGCCGAGGGCATCCCGATGTCCAGCCAGTATACCAAAGCCTTTAGGTTGTTAACGATATGCCATACATCACACATATGCTCCCTGCACAAGGTGTAGGGCATAAAGGTGATGTCCAGATGTATCATGTACAGAACTTCTTTGCCACCAGTCTGAACACCATCTTTGATCATCGGTCTGATCGCCCAAGTCATTGCTGGTGACCTAGCCATTCACTTTAGTGCCCTGTTGAGTTTTTTTAACTTATCCTTTTTTGCTTTTAGCATTTGTGTTGTTGTGGGTTTCGTGTCGTCCAGAAAGGGTAAATGCCATTGTGGGAGACAGATTACCCACAAAGACTGTCACGAGCAGTGCTTGTTTTGCCCAGCCATACATCCTGTACTATTTGTCAGGCTTTTGTTCCAGAGACTGTACATAGTGGTCTTTCCTGTCTTACTATTTATCTTGAAAACCAGCATCTAAAGCTTTTAGCGAAAGATGCTATGGAGGGTGCTTCCTGGCCTGTGGGTCAGCCGTTTTTGAAGAAGGCCAAAAAAAGTCAGGTCAGATTCTTCGGTGGTGCCTCCTCCACCAGATGTCTCTCTTGAGGCTAGTGAAAGCTTGGAGGATCGACCGATTTCTGGGCTGGATTCCTCTGCAGCGACCAGTTCAGAGGCCGGCATGTATCCGGCTTCTCACACATCCTCAGAGGCCTTGCAAACGTCCACTTCAGATGCTTAGGGGGAACCGCAGCTGATTATCACCAAAGGGCCTTGGGGGAGTTCCTCAAATACTGTTTAGTGAGGAATTCCTGACTACGATTATTGAGTGTAGGCTGGCATTGGAGCCGCCTTCTTTTCATAAGGTGGATGTCTCTTTAAAAAAGAAGCAGAAGACAAAACACTTTCTTCTGCCCCCAAAGTACCCTCAAAATGAATGGTAGAATTTTACACAGGGTTTGTTCAATGCTGTTATTGCCTTGAAGCCTCCTCAGAGGGCATCTATCCTGGCTCCTCCTTGGTCATCTTCCCCGTAAAAAAAAAAAAAAAAAAAGTCTAGGGATTAGGATTCCCCTGAAGAAGAGAATTTTGATAAGGAATCCCTGGCCTATTCTACCCAGATTCTTTCCCCTTTGGATTATGTTTCTGAGGAAGAGTAGTCTGCTAGTCCTGAATCTCCTTTTGAGGAGATTTTCTTTGGTGATACCATTGCCAGGATGATGGAATTCTTAACTCATTCACTCCAATGAAGCTCAGGAAGTTTGTGCTGTAACTTTCAATGGGCGGAGCCTAAGCATTTTGACAGAATCAAACTATGTCCTCACATTTCAAACAAACCTTTATATCTCTGGAACCAAAGAGGTTATAAAAGAAGTATAAACGGCAAAGTCTTCAGCACAAACTATTTTTATGGTGGTAGTATTCATTAGGTTCTAGGTCATAAATCGAATTTTATAAGTCACAGTAAACACAGTAGCTATTACATTTGTCATATTTTGTAAACAATTTACAGTAGTTCAGCAACCCCTCAAGTTACACACATACTGTCAGCAGCATTTTATTCATCTAGCTGAGAGTTTCCATAAGAGGTTAATGAGGTCTGTCTGTTTCTTTGTTGTTGAGATATTTAGAAAAATGTGAACATTATATCTATATAAATTAATATTATAAAAACAACTGTTGATATATATTTTCCTGCAGTCGACAGAGGTAAAATATTAATGCAGTTGAGTTTGCTGTTGTGTAAGTTTTAAGATGAAATCTTTTAAGATCTTGTACATAGCATGATATTGGAACTATTGATGCAAATATGAACAAGCAATATTTGATGTCTAGAGGCGTCAGTAGGCGTTAACTACATATGCACCTGGAGGCATCACTTGGATGTGATGGGATTGTTCCCAAGTTTCTGAAGTGCAGAGGAGATATTATGAGCTCATTCATATGGAACCTTCTAGATCTTCTGCTGTTCCTCCTGTTTTGGCTGCTTTATTGAATGCCTTTACTTATACATCTCGGGCCCCAGACTCTCAGCCCCCTTGCTCCTAAAAAAAATGGATAGGTTTTATAAAGTGTCTGATGACTGCAAATTCCTTTATAAGTGTCTATCTGCTGACCCTTTGGTGGTTTCTGGGGCATCCGACAAGCCTTCTAAATTACTGCCTTCTACCAAACTTCTTCCTTCTGATAAAGACAGCAGGATTATGAAAAGGCTGGGTAAAAAGGTTTATACTTCAGCCACCCTAGTCTTTTGAGCTGTTAATTATCGGACTCATATGACCAGATATGTTTTGGCTGACCTTTCTCAGACTTGCCAGGTTCTTTCTGACCATCCTGATTTTGAGGGAAAGACTTCTGGCTTGTCTCTGTTAGGGGCTTCTTCCCAGGAGGTTAGCCATTCCATTAAATGTAGCTATGATGCAGCAGATGCTCCTTCTAGGGCTGCTGCTTCTGGCTGTCTTTTGAAGTGATATTCCTGGCTATGGCTTCAACCCCTTCCTCATGACATTAAGGCTAAGTTGATGGATGCTCCTCTGGACAGCAAATGTTTGGTGCTGCTGCAGCCAATTTGTTCAAGTCCCTGCAGGAGAAAGGAAAGGAGTTACAGGACCTGAAACATATGATGTGATGTCCTATCTTGCCTTCATTCTTACGTGGTTGGGTTCTGATCCAGTCTTTGGATCCATCTCTACGTTTATTTACAAGCTCAAAACCCTCTGCCAGCTTGTGGCCAAAATCCATATCCTAGCATGCACTAGATCCATCCCCATATCTCGTTTGCCACTAAACAGATTGAGCGTTCGTCTGCTAGCTCTGGCTTTCTAGCTAAGTATTATCTTTTTGATTACCTTTTGCTATAACTCTTTGAGAGTTTTTGTTGAGATAATTAGATATTTTAGATTTTATAGCTGACTGTGTCTTCTCACAATTGGCTAATTTTCGAATTGAGTTGTTTTTCTGTCTTTGACCTTCGTTTATCCGCTAGACCTTGTATTCCCTTCCCAGTATCTGATTGTCTTGTAGTTGCCCTTTTCAGTAATAGTTTGTTTAAATTAGAGAATTATTAAACAGCCCATTTTTAGTTAGAGGGCTTTAATCCTAGTGTTCTTGCTGTTTTTTCTTCACAGTTTGTCCTTTAGTGCAGTGTCGTATTGTTACAGTTTGTTTAACTTAGAGAATTTGTAGCAGGGTCTGTTTGAGTTAGAGGACTAAGTCTTTTCTTCTCTGTGTGTTCTGTGTCAGGGCCCGTTTAAGTTAGAGGGCTTAGTCTTGTTTTTTCTGTGTGTGTGTGTGTGTGTGTTGTGTTTTCAATAGCTTGACCTATTTAAGTTAAGAGTGTCCAGCCTATGAAGGAAAAAGAGAGATGAACTTTTGTTGTAGTTTATTGTTGTTGTTCTTGACCTTTAAAAATGTCTGGTAAAGAATCTAGGCCAATGGGTTTTAAGAAATGTGAAAAGTGTAGCAAAAACATGCCCCTTAGTTATAAACACATCCTTTGTGTTTATTGTTTTGGGGCCATCCGTCTCCAGGAGTCATGCTCTATCTGTCTTTTGTTTAATCATAGAGCCCTCCTAGAGAGGAAGAATAAGTTGATCCTAAAAGGCCTTCTTAAAACCCCCTTCTCAGAGGCACTGGAAGAAAGTACGGGTTCACTTAAATAGGATAAGTCTTCTGTTAATTCTGACAGATCAGAAAAATCTGTAAAAAGACCTTCCCCATCTACTTCTTTGGGTCAGAAATATAAAATACCCAGGTTGTCCTCCTCGGATTGTGGGTTACTGAATCAGACAAAGCCCCATCGGCTACAACTGTTTCTTGCTCGGTGCCAGTGGAGATGTTCTTCATCTTTCACTGTTGCAGTCATTACATTTGGGTAATCTGCTTGAAGGTTGCCCTCAGTCGGCCTGATTAACAAAGTTTTGGGTCCTGCATCGGTTGCTGTCCTTTTTTCCATGACATCAGGGGTATAAAACATGCAGCCGATGCCATTACATCAGTCTTTCTTGCCGTGCGGTGCCCGAAGCAGAAGCAGTTCACAAGTGCCGGTCGGCCGACTCCTGAAATTTTCGTTTTCGAGTTTCAGAACTGAAGTCTTCAACTTAAAGCTAAGTACCCCATTGGGGAAACTTTTTCTTGCTCCTTACCGATGTCAGTAAAAGTTAATAATTGCATTACTTGTGGGAAGCAAATACCTCATAAAGATTTTCATTTGCACTGTATTCCTTGCCTAGGCCCTGACCACGATGTACCTTGCTGTCGGTTTTGTGCTTTATTTAATCAGCGCACTATCCGTTGTCAGTATATTTTTGCCTCTAAATATTTTGGTTCTCAATTTAATTATCCAGAAATGTCTTCGGTTAGCAATTCGACTACTGGGATTCCGAAAAAACGCAAAGATAAAGACAGAGACATGCTGCCGAGGTCCAAAACTGCCGACGATGCTTCTCCTAAGCCAGTCGCCAGTTCGCTGGTACTCAGTGAGGTGCTTTCACAGCCCCTGATACCCGCTACTTCTGATTCGCAGGCCTCTACTGAGACCCATTCATATGCCGCGAGATAATTCAACTATGGAACCCGCGGATGTCTCTACCTTGGATGGGTCCGGAGCCGCTGTGCAGGCACCGGCTTCTGAGGGTGTATTCGGGCCTACTGACTTGCATATTAAATCAATGCCTCTTTCATTACTAAAGCCTAAATCTTGATCCATGTCTAAAAAAATCGACGCCCAGGCCACATGCTCAGGCCCCTATGCCTAAAAAACAAATTATAAAAATGGCCGAAGATCTAATAACTCTAATCAGGGGTAGTCAACCCCCAAGAGGCCTAGGGCTGAACTAGATTATGAATCTTCTGATCAGGATTCTGTTTCTTCTGACTCTTCTGATGACCTGGATTTGTCCATACCCACTTATGAGGATTCTGATGCAGAGGCTTCTATTCCCTCTGCTTCCCCTCCTGAGGATTTTTCTTTTGAGGAAACCTTACATACTTTAAGGGAGCATTTTCACTGGGAAAGCCAGGAATTTTCTGATTCAAAAAAGAGGCTTAGGGATTTCCTTCTTCTACCTCAGCATAGGCCTTTGGCTATACCTCCTGTACTAGGCATTGTTGGTGATGTTTTCTCAGAATCCAGTTTGGCCCCTGACTCCCTGCCTCCTGCTCCTAGTAAACCTGACAGATACTACAGGGTTCCTGAGTCTCACAAGTTCCTTTTCAAAAATCCTGTTGCAGATCCAGAGACTATTTCTCAGGGGCCCAAGGGTATTAAGGCTTCTGCTACTAAAATCCTACCCCTTCTGATAGAGACTCCAGGGCGCTGGATAGATGGGGTAAAAAGTGTATACTTCAGCAACCTTGGCAATCAGAGCTTTAAACTGCCAATTTCATATGTTAAAATATCAGCAACATGTCATTGGACTGCTTAAAAAGAAAATGACGTTGATTCCTGACTGTGTGGAAAATAAAGATTTACAGGACTTAATACATTCTGCGGAACAAGTTGGAAAACATACTTTGCAATGTGGTTTTGATTCTTTAGAGGCCTCCTGTAGGGCTGCTGCTACTGGGTCTGTGCTTAGAAGGCATGCTTGGCTTAAGGAACAATCTATGCCTGATCATGTAAAAGCTAAATTGTTGGATGCTCCTTTAAATCAGGACCGCCTGTTTGGCAACAAGGCTGAAGAAGTTCTTAAAAAGATGAAGCTAAATCTATGCAAACTGTTAAAGATTTTTTACAAGTGCAGCCTCCTAGATTTAGTAGGCACTGGCCTACTAAGAATTGTTCCTTTCCAGTCCATTCCAGGTCTTCTCAAGCCAAACCCAGACACAGCAAAAACCCCAGGTTTCAGTCCCAGGGGGCTCTCAGAACTAAGCAGTGGGGGGCCTCCACTTCCAAATCTGGGAATAACAAGACACCCCCTATGGTAAACAGTCTCACTGACTTCCTTTTAAAATTTCCAAGCACTTATCTTCTGACCGCCCTTTTGGGGGGAAAGATTGCTCTTCATGCAAAGAACTGGGAACTCATAACCCAGGACAAATGGGTTTTAAATATAGTGTCCCAGGGATACAGATTTCATTTCCACACGTTGCCAACACCAAAGGGGTGGCCAGACCTGCCTCCAAATCAGTGGGCAGAGGCTCAAAAACAAGTACTTTCTCTCTTAAGCATGGGGGCTATTCAACTGGTACCAGAAGAGGAAAAGGGACAAGGTTTCTACTCGAGACTTTTCCTGGTACCCAGAAAAGACAAATCATGGCATCCAATCCTGGACCTGTCTACTCTAAACACCTTTCTGGAGATTCCAAAATTCAAGATGCTGACTCTTCACCAATTACTTCCTATGCTAGGCAAAGACGCCTGGTTAGCAACACTAGATTTAAAAGAAGCATACCTGCACATCCCAATCAGGGAATCTTGCAGAAGATACCTATGCTTCAAAGCAGGCTACACGCATTATCAGTTCTCTGCACTGCCCTTTGGCTTGTCTACTGCGCCCAGGGTATTCACAAAGTGCCTGGCTCCAGTTATTGCATTTTGCAGGCAAAGAAGTATTCAAATATACCCATACCTGGATGATTATCTAATTCAGGCAGAAAGCCAGGGCAAACTTTTGAATCATCTGGCGTTTGTAAAAAGGGTTCTAACTTGTCTGGGGTACACCATAAACGAAAAGAAATCACAACTGGTACCCTGTCAACAAATTACATTCCTGGGAGCAAGCTTGAATACAACTTCCCAGATGGCTTACCTCACGCCAGAAAAGCAAATTCATTTGATAACCTATTTCAAACAAGTGGCCACAAAAACCCTGCTATCTGCAAGACAAATACTGCAAGCCTTGGGGTTCATGGCCTCATGCATTCTTCTAATTCCATATGCAAGACTGTATATGAGGAAACTAGAGTGGTATCTAAAAAGCCTATGGAGTCAACATTCTCACAGCCTAGGAACAATGATTCCTATCATCCCTTGCCTACGCCTAGAGTTCCTCTGGTGGGCAGAGGCCTGCCATCAAAACAAGGGACTACCATTCACACTACCCCCTGCCACCCAAATCCTAACAACAGATGCATCAGACTATGCGTGGGGGGCTCATCTGGCAGGGAAGTTCATTCAGGGCAAATGGAACCCAAGTCAAATACACCTACATATCAATCAAAAAGAAATGTTAGCTGTACAGAATGCTCTGACAACCTTCAAGGACTACATTCTTCCAGGACAACTAATGGTAAAGACGGACAACACCACGGTTATGTGGTACATGAACAAGCAGGGGGGTACACATTCCTACCCCGTCTGCAGACTAGCCATGGCATTGTGGAACACAGCCTTGAGCTACCAAGTGCACCTACAAGCTCAATTCCTGCCAGGAAAATTAAATAGACTGGCAGACGGACTAAGCAGAAACCTCATGGACCCACACGAGTGGAAACTCGAACCAAGGATTTTCAACATGTTGACAAGTGAATGGGGAAGTCCAGACATAGACCTATTTGCCTCCCCCCAGAATTACCAGTTATAAAGTTTTGCACAAGGACTCCCCACAAACAAGCCTGGAAAGTGGATGCTCTGTCCTTAGCTGGAAAAACCTATCAGTCTACGCCTTCCCCCCGCTGCCTCTGCTCTCCAAATTTCTACTAAAAGTCAAACAGGACAAACCAAGTATGATTTTGATTGCTCCAGACTGGCCACGCCAACACTGGTACCCCCTCCTGTGCAGTGTGTCACAGTTATCTCCATGGCACCTGCCTCAGACCCCTTCCCTGCTGTCTCAGCAGGAGAACCAGATTCTGCACCCTCAGCTTCCAACATTGAACCTTGCAGCCTGGCTAATTACTTAAACTCACCCTTATCATCCCTCAGCAAAGCTGTGATGGATGTCATCTTAGAGGCAAGGAGGCCTAATACTAGAAAATCTTATGCTGAAAAATGGAAAAGATTCTGTGCCTGGAACCAGTCTCAAGGGATGAGCACAGCAGCGCCCAATTTACCTCAGATTTTGCAATACTTAACTGAGATGCTTCACAAGGGCCTGTCTTTTTCCTCCATTAAAATCCACGCCTCAACCATTTCAGCTCATTAGAACACAGAATCTCCTCTCTTCTCTCATCCTCTGCTCAAACAGTACCTCAGAGGGGCCAAAAAATTGTGACCACCCAGGAGAGCTCCAACCCCTGCCTGGGACCTTAACTTTGTATTGGAGAAACTCACTCTACCTCCTTTCGAGCCAGCTGCTACTACAGACTTAAAATTTCTTTCTTGGAAAACAGCTTTCCTTTTAGCAATCACTTCAGCTAGAAGGATATCTGAATTACAGGCCCTTATGACAGTGGAGTCTTTCATCATCTTTCATGCGGACAGGGTGTCACTCAGGACCAATCCATCCTTCATGCCCAAGGTGGTATCCAGTGTGGCTCTAAATCAGTCCATTCATTTGCCAACCTTCTTTCCCAATCCATAGAACAAAGGGGAACGGATTCTACATTCCTTGGATGTGCACAGACAACTTAGATTCTACTTGGACAGGACTAAACCTCGTAGAAAATCTGAACAACTGCTGGTAGCATTTGCTGCAGGGGCAGAGGGGAAGGCTATTTCAAAACAAACCATTTCTAAATGGATAAGCCATTGCATTCATTTCTGCTATAGGCACCATGGAAAACCTGTCCCCCAGGGGATCAGATTTCACTCCACCAGGGCTGCATCTACTTCTGCAGCCTTTCTCAGAGGTGTTCCTACCAGGGACATCCTAGAAGCTGCTACCTGGAGTTCTGTACATACTTTCACCAAGCATTATCATTTGCCAATTTTTTCTAAGTCCAGAGCTGGCTTTGCCACTGCTGTCTTGCAGGGCCTTATAGCTTGCCCTAATGCCATATAAACTCCTCCTCCCAACCATAGCTTTGGGAATCTACCCAGATGTAATGACTGCAACAGTGAAACATGAAGAACATAGTACAGTTGTGTACACTTACCATAAATGTAGATGTTCGAGTGTATTCACTGTTGCAGTCCTGGTTACCCTCCCTCCAGCCCCCAAACTTTTTCTGGCTATACCTCTACTTTCCTTCACTATGCTTAAAAGCCTTTTTGGTGTATTTGCTTTTTGTTGGAGGTATACCTTTGTGTTTTTATGTTTATTTGCTCCCCATTAGGGGGGCACCTGACATCTGGGGCAAGAAAAACTGATGTAATGGCGTCGGCTGCATGTTTTATACCCCTGACGACCTGACATGGAAGTAGGGACAGCAACCGACGGAGGACCCAAGACTTTGTTAATCAGGCCGACTGAGGGCAACCTGCAAGCAGATTACCCAAATGTAATGACTGCAACAGTGAATACACTTGAACATCTACATTTATGGTAAGTGTACACAACTGTACTTCTGAACTAAGCCAGTATCTTCTATTTTGAGATCTCCCATTCTTCAAAAGACAAATTCTCCCACCCCCTCAACCCAATCTTCTATGAGTCTTTGTGATGACGTGGATTGAGTGGTACAGAGACTATTGCAGGCACCGGCACTGGCCAAATTACTGTTGGATCTGACCCCCAGGGCTTTGTATCCTACGACATCCACCTCCTCTGCTTGATTTCCTCCTCTGATCCAGCCTCTGGCTTTATAGTCAGAAGATCCAGAGTTGGTATTAGTGGAACTGTCAGATCCGAGACCCACCTCGGGTTCCACAGATCTGTCCATGGCTCAGATGCCCTTAGTCCCATCGGAGCAGGAGGAGTCTAGAAGTCAACACTCTCTGGTCGGGTCCGGGGGGGGGTGATTTGGATCTGACAACTGTCTGATCCGACTATGCCTCTCAGAGCCTCGGCTCAGGTGAGTTCGGCTACTACCTCAGCCTCGGGTCCTTCATTCTTGATTCTGGGGGGGGGTCCTTCGGCTTCTTCGGATTCAGGGATATCCTCAGATTGGGGACAGGGGGCTTTTGAGGTTAAGAGGAGGGTGCTGTCTCCACACAGGTCTCCAGTCCTCTCTGGATATTCCTCCCTCCAGAGCACCGGTGCCTGCCTCTTTACCCCTGCGTCCACAGGGACGCAGAGACCTTAGGCCTTAGGATGCCCCACAGGGCACCCCCCACTCTTCCGAAACCTCCCAAGAGTACCCTTCTGAGGAGGTCCCTTGGAAGAGGCTGTGCAAGAGGAAGCACTTAGACTCCCCAGAAGAGTCTGTCACTTCTGATACGGACCTCTATCATGCAGAAGGGTCCCCACAGTTGTCTCCTGATGTCTCCTTTGGAGACATCCTGGAAATATTTAAACAGAGAGGTGGCTGGAAGTCCTCTAATCCTTCGGCAAAGGAGTCCTTATACCTGAAGGCCTTTGGGCCTCACCCTTCCACCTCTTTGGTGTCTCCACCTTTTAATGAGGTTCTGGATCTGGTTTCTCGAAAGGCATGGGAGTCCCTAGATTCCATGGAACCTATCCCTTAGGAGACCAAACAAGTTTATCACAGCTCCCTCTGACAAGCCTTTTTTAACTAAAGGAGTCCCAGTTGATGCTATGGTCATGGCAGCAGCCACTAAGAAGGAACTCTCAGAGACATCATCTTTTGTCCATCCACCAAACAAGGAGTCCAGGACTGTGGACAGGTACAGAAAGCGCATCTTTTCTTCAGCGGCTTTTTTTCTGTTAGACCGCTGAACTGTCTTACCCATTTCACAAGACTGCAAAGGGATCTCCTGAAAGACCTAGGAGATGCCCTCCTAGGTTTAGTAGCTGAAGAGGTTACTGACAAAGTATCCTCTCAGCTCACTACCTTAAATTCAGTTGTTAATACATCCATAAGGCTCATATCCTATGCAGCTGATGGAACAAGTAGAGCAGTGGGTTCTGGAATTTCCCTAAGGAGACATTCTTGGATGCACTTATATGACTGCGGAACACTTTAAGTCTTCCTTTGTAAACCAAAATCCAAAATGTGTGTGCACAAAGCCAGTAGTGGAGACCTCCAATGTTAAAATAAATGTATTAGACACGTAAAATTCCAAAAACGAACGAGCGAAACAGTTCACATGAACGCCTTAACAATCACCACATGCGTTTTTGTCTTTTTCATTGACTTCATCAGATGACATACAAGATTTAAACCTATACTGGAATGTAACGAACAAAAAGAGGAGGTCATTATTAAAAATATTAAAAATAATAAAACTAGTAATGGTGAAAATTTTCAAGGGGCACTTGTTTTAGAATATAATGGGTTCAATATTGGTATTAGGAATATATTTTTAAAGGAATGGGAGAGATTTGCTGCTTTAACAGATCTGGAAAATGTGGCTAAAATCCCACACAAAATAATATACAAAAATTCCTTAAGTATGAAGACTATATTAGAAAATAAAAATAATAAGAATCCTTATAGACATAGAGTTGGTACGTATAAATGTGGACGATGCACGCAATGCACTTATATAATAAATACGGACAAATATTATTTGATTAGTAGAGACAGATGGATACACAGTTCAGATTATTTTAATTGTGAATCAAGGGGTGTGGTATATTTGGTTATTAGTGAAGGTTGTAAATCATTCTAGGTAGGAAAAACAGAAAGGATGTTGAAAAGGAGAATTTATGAGCATACATGTGATATAACAGTAGGGAAAGATACTAATGCTCTGTATAGACATTCTAAGGTATACTCTAAATCAAAATTCTCCTTTATGGTTTTGGAACAAGTTAAAAATAATATCAGAGGTGGCCTGTGGGAAGAAAAAATTGAATTCAGAGAATTATGGTGGCAGGTAACGTTAGAAGCAGGCAGATCTCCTGGTTTAAATGTTTGTATATCCATACTGCCTTTATTGAAATTAAGATCTGCAAAACTCTGAATTGTAGTAAATACAAAAAACCACAAGAGGGCAGTTATATATTTCACATTTGTTCCTTTATATTTCCTACCTTACTTAATAATATATGAAATACAAGTATTTCAACCTTTAATATAATATGAACACCATTAATATTATTTTTATTTTTCATTTTATATTAAATGCACCTATTTTATACAAATTATAATTAATAAAGAGTTTACGTATTAATATTAATTTAACATTTTTAACAAGTTCAAACGGAACAAATTTTAAGGTAAACAAATGATTTTAAACAAACATTTAATATTAATTATTCATTAGGGGTATCATTATTGGTTGTTTTAAAATGAAATAGAACAAGGTATTGATTGTGTAATTAAATGTTTTAATATAAATTAATAATGATGTAAGTACTAGTCATCTGATGAAGTCAATGAAAAAGACGAAAACGCATGTGGTGATTGTTAAGGCGTTCATGTGAACTGTTTCGCTCGTTCGTTTTTGGAATTTTACGTGTCTAATAAATTTATTTTAACATTGGAGGTCTCCACTACTGGCTTTGTGCACACACATTTTGGATTTTGGATTACTGGTTGTTTGTGTCTTTCCATCATTTATTTTTTCTTCCTTTGTAAACGCCCCATTTGATGGCTCATCTTTGTTCAGGCCTAAGGTAAAGGATACACTGACCAGGTGTGAACAGGAAGGAATGACTCTATGTGCCGTAGGAGTCCATTTTTCCATGCCTACTAGACCTTATCCCAAAGGTCAGATTGGTAGTGATAAGATGTAGTTCTGAAAATCACAGAGATCTTTTCAGGATACATGTGGTAAAACTTCCCTCAAAGGCAGAGGGGGAAGTAATAATGGAAGGTGCCGACCTCGGGGGAGATGGGGTCCACAAAATTAGGGTGACAGAATCTTTCTTTGGTAGATCCTTTCAGCACCCCTGAAAGGAGGCCCGACTGTCCAGCTCTTGAGGCAGTCAGGGGTCACTTATCCTTGTACCCAGAAGCCTGGTGACAAATAAAAGACAAATGGGTACAAAGCATCATATCCAGAGGTTACATCAGCCCATTTTCCCCTTCTTGCCCCAAAGATGAAAAAAGTTCCGGACATTCCACCCAGTCAAAAGGAACAGGCAACTCTAGAAATTCAAAAGTTGCTAAACAAAAGAGTCATCCAAAAAGTCCCCGCAGACTAAGTAGGATTTGGAACTTACTCAAGATTCTTTTTAGTTCCAAAGAAAACAGGGGACTGGAGAGCAATTCTGGATCTCAGCATTCTAAACAAATCAGTAAAAAAGAGCAAGTTCCAGATGGTGACACTACAGTCAATACTCCCATTCTTGGGAAAGGACAATTAGATGTGCACTATAGATCTCCAGGATGCGTACTACCCCATAAAAATGGACAGGCGAGCCAGGAGACACTTGCACTTTCTGGTGGGAGCCAGTCACTACCAGTTTTGAGCTCTGCCCTTTGGTCTCACTACAGCCCCCAGAGTGTGCACCAAAGGTATGGCAGTAGTAGCAGCTCACTTGGGATGACTAGGATTCCGGGTGTTTCCATACTTAGATGACTGGCTCTTAACCTCCACGACCAGGCATCAGCTAATCAAGGCCAGAAATACAACCTTGCAACTTTACCATAAACTGCAAAAAATCCTCCTTAGAGCCTTCTCAGCATGTGGTATTCATAGGGGCACAATTAGACTCAACACAAATGATGGCGAGACTTCCACCAGAAAGAATACAATCTCTAAGGTACCAGGTAAGATATATTTTTAAAAGGAAGAAAGCCCAAGCAAAGATGGTACTCAAAGCTCTAGGGATCATGGCAGCAGCAATAGTTTTGGTTCCCCTAGCACGTCTGCATATGAGGATTTTTCAGTAGTTGCTATCCACTCAGTGGTCATTGCAAGAACTACTGATGTCTCACAAAATAATTATAACAGAAACTTGGATCATTGATGGTGGCTGCACTCCTGTCATGTGACTCTAGGTCGACTGTTTGTTTCCCCCCAACCAGTGACCACGCTGATCATGGACGCCTCTCAGATAGGGTGGGGGGGGGCATTATCTGGGAAAGACAGTCCAAGGCACCTGGCAGGATCATGAGACCCACTTGCACATCAGTGTCCTAGAGATGAGAGTGGTGCTTTTAACACTGCAAGCACTCCAGGACTCTCTTCCCCTGGGAACCATTGCAATCCAGACAGACAACATGTCAGTTGTATGGTATATAAACAAACAAGGAGGAACCGGATCTTACCCCCTCTGTCGAGAGGCCCAGAGAGTATGGCAATAGGCAATCTCCTCCCAACATTTTTGATAGCAATGCACATCCTGGAGAAATCCAACGTGATAGCGGACAGACTATGCAGAGCAATTCTGATGCTTCACGAGTGGTCTCTGAAACAGAAAGTAGCTGAAAAAAAATTCCGAAAATGGGGCCAGCCTTGCTGCGACCTCTTTGCAACATCTATGAATGCCTTCAGACCCTCAAGCTGACAGCATGCCTGCTCCAATTCCAATGATAGCCAGGTTTCCAACCCTTTCCTCACGAGTTGGACACATTCTTATCTCTTTCCATAAAGCATCAACAAGGAAGATTTATAAGAGCAAATGGAAAAGATTCTGCCTATAGCCATTTCGATCCTTTTTCTGCTCCTATTACTTTCATTCTAGACTTCCTAGCAAAACTTTTCAGTGACGGTGCAGCTGCAGCCACTGTTAGGGATCAGCTGGCAGCGATCTCCAGTTTTCATTTGGGAGACTCTGGCTCCAACATAATGTCTCATAAACTATGCAAAGCCTTTCTCAAAGGTACTATGTTATTAAGACTGACTATCAGAGACCCTCCAACGCCATGGGACCTACATTTCATTCTATCTGCATAATCTTTTCTCCCTTTGAACCAGCATCATCTTGTGAATTAAACTTTTTGACTTTGAAAAATGTCTTGATAGCAATCACCTCTGCTAGAAGGGTGTCAGAGTTGCAAGCATTGTCCATAAAGCCCCCATATTTGCTTTTCCATAGAGACAGGGTGTCTTTGCGAACAAACCCCTCCTTTTTACCTAAGCTGGTTTCAGAGACAAATTTTTCCCAAAGTATAGAATTACCAGTTTTCTTCCCAAGTTATGAAAACAAGACAAGAGTACATGTTACATCACCTAGATGTACATAGACAGTTGCATTTTTACCTATATAGGACTGCAGAATTCTGAAAATCTGATTAGTTTGTTTCTTTTTCACATTCAAAGAAAAGATTCCCTGTCTCTAAAGTTACACTTCCCAAATGGCTATCAGACTGTATAACTTTTATTTACAAGTCTCAAAATAAAGAACTTCCAAAAAAAGGTTAATGCCTGTGATGCCCGTGCACTGGCTCAGTAGTCAAGGAGCCTCAATTCTCACCACTAGCACCAGTGAAGGGCGTCCACATTGGGAGGATAAAAAGTACATGCACAGTGAAGTACAATTTCCCTTAAGAGCACACAGAGATCACAGTCAGTCTGGGACTGGTTTCTTCCTTTCTCTCCAGATCCCCAATAATACTCCCCACTGGCACAGCTATAGGGTACAGATCTCAGCCTATTAGTCAAGCCAAAACCTCCAGCACCCTCTCCGTCCAACCAGTGCTTTGTGTTCCTGCCCAAGTAGCTGACACACACACACACACACACACACACACACACACACACACACACACACACACACACACACACACACACACACTTTGAGATATGAGTTATATGCAAACACACAGATACTCCTGGGGAAGACTGGCACAGGTTCTCCAGCTATGCCCCCTTCTCTCCAGACTATAAGGTAGAAATCTCAACCACCAACCACTATTTATCAGCTACTAATAAGACCCTTACCAAAGAGCGTCCAATTTTACCGTGCAATATTATAATCATCCAGTTAGTAAGTGTGATAAACAGCAAGGTTATTGGAGTGGCTTTGTACAGTATCACCAGATACATGCAAGTACTCTAGAGCTTAAATTATCTCTACGCAAAACAGCCACAGTTGAAAGGTTTAACAATATTTAATAATAAATACGAAAAACACAAATTGATCCTTATTAACTCAACACAGTGACATTACAGAGTTCAGAAATCACGGGAAGTACTTTAAAACAATATTGTAGGACAGTTTGACATAAATATAGAAAACAGCTAGACTAATCTTACTATTTCTATATCTCTCTAAGAGAAATCACTGTTCTAAATACTACTTACATGTAGAGCAAGCAAGTGCTGGTGAGTGGATGTTCTTACTACATCCAAGACAATATATAAAATGCCCAATCTTTCTCTCTGAGAAAGTCTTAAATTGATAATACACAGTACTGCTGACTCATCTCAAATTACATCATTTTTATCACTTCTCCTTTAGTTCCAAGGTTAACAGAAACCCAAAATTTACATTTCGTTGTAAGCTGCACCTATAGGAAGCCACAGTAATAAAATACATTTTACATGTAAAACCCAGTAATTATCTTTTGTCTTTAAACAAGAGAAAGAATTTCCAGCCCAGACATCCTGTCTCCTAGCTTGAGATCAGACAGTCATAAAATGCTTCACTTATCAACTTTCTTCCAGCAGGGTGCACTGTGGTTGCATTTTTGAAGCTCAGAACATACACAGTTTTCTCACATTTGTTACCCAAGCCTGTGGGTCGTATTAATATTTACAATGACTTAGAATTATTTACAACATTCTATCTAGCTAGGCTAGCAGCCTTCACAATGCCCATTCTACAAGAGCCATTGCAACTTCTTCAGTCTTTCTGGCTAAACTGCCAATTGACACAATTTGCGCTGCAGCGACATGGGCTAAACCACATACCTTTATCACTCATTGCAAAGTTGATTTGGCCTCCAGGAATAGAGCCTCCTTTGGATCCATGGTTCTGAGGAATATTCTTCCGTGAGCTACCCAGGATTCAGTGTGCTAGGGACACTGTCCCAACCTGGTAGGAATGAAGGCAAGATAGGACAACATCGCATAAAGAAGTTATGTACTCACCATAAAGTTCCATGTGTGTGTTGTCCATCTTTGCCTTCATTCTTACATCCCACCCTCCTTCCCCCTTCCCTTTTTTTATTCCAAGAAGACTGGGTCTATACAAATTGGATTACCTTGACCTCTGTCCTTCTTCACCAGCCTCTGAGTCCTTCCTTGGAGTACATATAACTTTACAATTAGGGCAAACAAGATCTGGGGATGATTCTAGTGCATGGTGGGATAGGCATTTTAGCCATGAGCTGGCAGAGGGCCTCAAGCTTGTAAGTAAAGGCCGAGAAAGATCCGAGAATCCGATCCGAACCCAACCTATTAAGAATGAAGGCGAAGATGGACAACACACATGGAACGTTATGGTGAATACATAACTTCTTTTTTGTTTCCCCTGTGCCAAAGTTCCAGAGAAACTATACTAATAAACTCGCCTTTGTTAGAAGGCAGTCTCTTCCTCCTACTAAAGGCAAGAATGGTAGTAGGGGGGTCCGCCAACTAAGTCTACGTAGACCCCTTTTGCTCAGAAGCCTTCCTTTCCTGATAAACCAGGTGCTGACTACCTGATTCTTCCCAGCCATATTCATCTCTCACATTGTCTTTCTCTGTCTCTTCTTGTCTGGTTAAGCATATCCCAGGATTTTTGGGTTCTTTCCATCATTCACCAGGGATATTTCATGGTTTGGAAATCTCTTCCCCCCTTCGCGGGCATTCCACAGCCACCTCAAGACCAGTTGAGCTGTTTTCCAGAGGTGCTTCGTGGTCTTTTGATTTAGGGAACTATTCAAGAGGTTCCAGCAGCTCAAAGGGGAAGGGGTTTTATTCCAGAATGTGTTTGGTCCCCAGGAAAGAGGGCACTTGGAGACCCATTCTGGATCTTTCTCACCTGAATACATTTTTGAGAGTTCCTTCCTTTCGAATGTTATCCCTTCAGACTTTGTTCCCTCTTTTGCTTCCTCAGGCTTTTATGTTTTTTCTGGATCTCAAGATTGCTTACCTCTGTAGCTCTATTCATCCACATTTCAGGAAGTTTTTATGTTTCTGTTGCTTTCTGGCATTTTCAGTTCTCCATTGTGCCCTTTGGCGTCTCTACTGCCCCAAGAGTATTCACCAAATGCCTAGCTCCTGTGATTGCTTTTTGCAGGCTCAAAGGCATTCAAGTCTTTTTTCATTTAGACAACCTACATATTCAAGCCTCCTCTTCAGAGATTCTTTTACATAATCTTAACTGGGTAATCACTTTTTTGCAAAGCCTGGGGTTCACTGAAAATTTTTAAAAGTCCTTCCTGTCCCCATCACGGGATCATGTTTTTCTGGGATGAAGGGTCCAGACTGTTTGTTTGCTAGCATCTCTGCTTCCTCCCCAAGCTTTGACTCTGATTTACTTTTTTTCGGTCCCTTCTTCCTCTGTCCTTGATTTCAGCCAGGGAATTTCCGAGGGCTCTGGGATTCATGGCATCCACTATCCCTATATGCTTCCCTTCACCACATTGCACATGAGAAAGCTTCAGTGGTATCTAAAATCAATTTGGCTTCAGCATTCTCATCTGTTTCCAGTCCCTCTTCTTCTTTGTTTGAAGTTGGAATTTCAGTGGTGGATTCACCAACTGACTTTGAATCCAGCGCTTCCCTTTCAGTCTCTGCTTCCCTCTCAGGAGCTATTCACAGATGCCTCAGATGGGGGTTGGGGGGCTTCTTTCAGAAACCTAAAGGTGCAACGCCTGCGGTCTCCTCAGCAGCAGAAGGAGCACACCAGTATCATGGAGATGAGATCTCTTCTGTTGACCCTCACTGCTTTTCATCTGCTGTTTTCTCCAGGGGCCCTAAAGATCTTTACAGATAACACCACAGTGATGTGGTACATCAACAAACAAGGGGGGACAAGGTCCTGTCTGCTTTGCAGATTGGCACTCCAGGTTTGGGAATTAGCGATTCAGTACCAAGACACACTTCAAGCAGTGTACATTCATTCAAGGCAGAATGTTGTGTCAGACTCCCTGAGCAGGTCCAGAACACAATCTCATGAATGGATGCTTCACAGGGATGTGTTTCTGGACCTTATCCACCACTGAGGTATTCCTCAAGTAGATCTCTTTGCCTCTCCTTTGAACAGGTAGCTTCCTCAATTGTGTGCCTGGACTCCATGTCCTCTAGCCTGAAAGGTGGACTCCCTGTCTTTTTCATGGAAGGGGGTTTCTTTATGCCTTCCCTCCATTCCAAAAGTCCTGTGCAAGATAAAATATGATGCTTCCAAAATCTTCCTGGTGACTCACTTTTGGCCCAGACAGCATTGGTTCCCTCTTCTTCTACACTTAGTCAAGGACAATCATCACAAGCTGCTTCACAGGGTGAACGTCTCTCACAAGGCAAGGGATCTTGCACCCATGCCCACTTGTGCACTCTTCAACTAACACTGTGGGTGATAGGATTTTGATTTCCATATAAGCACCTTTTTTTCTGAGGATGCAGGAGGCCAGAAAACCCACTACTAGGAAATTCTACTTGTCCAAATGGAAGAGGTTTTCTGTTTGGTGTCTTTCTTATAACCTGGACCCACTTACTGCGGATGTTCCTTTGATTCTCTCTTATTTGTATGAATTGCTCAATGCTGGGTTGGCATATTCTTTTATTAAAGCCCACCTCTCAGCTATTTCTGCTTGCCTGTGTTTAACTCATCCTTTGGCCTCTAAGTTCAAGGTCAAACAGTTTCTTGAAGATGTCCATATTAGACCTCCCAGCAAGCCTGTTTCACCTTCTGCGATCTTAATTTTGCTTTCAAGATTGACTTGGACTCCTTTTGACCCTCCAGCTTCAGCTTCCTTACAGCATTGTTCTTGGAAGACTGTTCTTTTGTTTACTTCTGCCAGACAGGTGTCTGAGCTTCAAGTCATTATGGCTGTTCTTCCTTTTTTAGTTTTTCATAAGGATCTAGTGTCTCTTCATAACAATCCATCTTTTATGTCTAAGCTGGTGAATGAGTTGTCTCTTAATCAGTCTTTTAAGTTGCCCACTTTTATCCCCTTCTCCGCAAACAGCTAGTGAGAAAGTGTTGCACACTTTGGATGTGCATAGACAACTCATTTTATTTGGACAAAGCTAAAGATTTTAGAAAATGTGATCAGCTATTTGTTTCTTTCATCCTAGATCATTACATTTGGTGGTTTCCAAGCAGACTATTTCCACTTGGATTTCTAAAAGCAATTTCTTTTTGTTATTCTTATCATTAAAAGCCTTCCTCCTGTGGTTAAGGCTCACTCTACTAGGGCTGTGGCCTCTTCTGGTGCTTTTTACAAGTGTTTGGATACTAATTCTATCCTTGATGCAGCTACCTGGTCTTTGGTGCATACCCTACCAACCATTACAAGCTGGATGTCATATCAAAGGCTAGAGCTGGTTTTGCTAGGGTCATTCTTCATGGATTCCTAGAAGACTCTGTTGGCCTTTCCTCCTCCATGTCTTCTTCCTGAGCTTTTGCACTCTCCCCCATGTTAAGAATACTGCAACAGTGGAATGGTATATTACCCTCTCATATCCTAGGGGTGGCATTCCTCTTGGGGTTCACAGTTCTGAGGATGATATTTCCAGACATCATCTTTATGACCTTCACCCTACATAGGGAGCATACTTGTGCCATACTGCATATTATTAGCAATGTAAAGGCTTTTGTTTACTGGACGGACTTCAGGTTGCCCCTTAGAAGGGGATCCCTCATGTTAAGAATACTGCAACACTGAAGAGAAGGACATCTACTTTTATGGTAAGATTTTACACAACTGTACTTTCTTCTTCACATGCTGTCTTAAGGAGTGATAGAACCAGTTCCCCTTTCCCAGGTGGAAAAGAGATTTTATTCAGGGATGTTTTTAGTGCCAAAGAGTGGAAATGCTTGGAGACCATTTCCAGGCCTTTCTTTCCTAACCCTGTTTGTGATAGTGCCCAAATTCAAAATTATGTCACTTCACAACCCGTTACCTCTTCTTCCACTTTCAAGTTTCCTGGTAACACTAGATTTAAAAGATGCTGATTATCACACTCCTATTCTTCCAACCTTCAGATATTTCTTAAGGTTTTGCATGTTTGGATCACCCTATCAGCTGTTTGCCTTACCCTTTGTATTATCCACTGCACCAAGAGTGTTCACGAAGTGTCTAGCTCCAGCTATAGCTCATTGCAGTCTACAGGGCATCCCCATTTTTTCCATATCTAGACAATTTTCTTATCTCCACAAAGTCTTTTTCAAAGTATCAGGAATCTATTTTGGGTGAGAGATCTCTTACATAAGCCGGGATTCCAAAAGAACATTCAAAAGTCTTTTTTGACTCCTTCTCACAGGATTATGTTTCTGGGATGTTTACTAGACAAAACATTTCAAAGAACTTTTCATCCACAGGAAACTAAATCTATATCTAATCTAACTATTTCTAGGGTTTTCCACTCAGACTTCAATTGCTACAAGGCAGTACCTTGGGATTTTGGGTCTTATGGCTTCTACATTTCTTACAATACCATTGTCATGAATCCAGAAAAAGATACTGTGGTACGTAAAGTCTCTTTGGTCCCAACACCAACACCCTTGTCTTTTCAGATCCCAGTGCTGTGGTTTGTCGGAAGGGCAATCACTTGGTAGAAATAACAGACAGCCCTAAATCCAAGTCTTCCCTTCTCTCTCCCTGTTCCAAAGCAGTCAGTCACCACAGATACCTCTGGCTTTGCTTGGGGAGCAGTTTCAGGAGGGTTAAAAGTGCAAGGTATGTGGGATACAAAGGACAAATTCAAGCACATAAACATAAAAGAGATACTTGCCCCAATCAAGCACTCATCTTTCTGAATCATCTTTGGTCGTGGGACCTCTTCAAGTTGTTAACGATAAAGCCACAGATATGTGGTACTTCAACAAGCAAGGGGGAACCAGGTCATACCCTCTTTGCAGGCTAGCAGTGTTAGCTTGAGATATAACTTAACAGCACACTTTAATTCTTCAGGCATCCTACATTCCGTTAGAACAAAACTGTGCAGCAGACAAGTTGAGCAGGACAAGGGCAGACCTTCACAAATATAAACTAGAGCAGGTGGTTTTTCCAAGATTTGAGCCATCTGTGGGGAGTTCCTCAAGCAAACTTCTTTACCTCCTCTCTGAACAATCAGCTGGTAAAATTCTGCTTCAGCACTCCATGCACAAAGGCCTGGAAGACAGATGCCTCTTCTTTTATTTTCCTTGGAGAGGATTGTTCTCGTATTCTTTTCCTCCCTTTCCGCTAATCTCCAGGTACTTCTGAAGCTTCAGAAAAAATTTCCCAAGATCATTGCGTTATCTCCTTTCTGGCCCAGGCAACCATGGTTCTCCCTGCGTTTGGAAATGTCCAGGGGCAATTACCACAAATGCCCTCACAGACTGGATCTACTCATACAAGAACAGGGTTTTTTAATACACCCAGACACCAGTCAACTTTAACTGACTGCGTGGATGATAGGGTCTTGATTCCTTTTAGACACCTGTTTACCAAAGATGTGCACCCAGGGACTAATGGAAACAAGAAAGCCTACAACTAGAAAATCATATATTTAGCAAATGGAAAAGGTTTTCTAGTTGGTGCCAAACAACATAACTAGCATCCGTTTGGTGTTAGTTTTTCTCTGGTTTTGCAATATTTATGTGAGCTGCTATCACATGGTCTCTGTTACTACTCTGTCCAAGTTCATTTATCAGCCATTTCAGCATGTGTGCCCATGGATTCTCTTCTTTCAATGCAGTCTCATGGCAAAATATTTTTGAAAGGGGTTTTACATAAGAGACCTCAAAGAAAACTGGTGGCCCCTCCTTGGGATTTTAATTTTGTTAGAGAAGCTAACACTTGCTTCATTTGAACCAGTTAATTTGTCTGACATGAGGTTCTTAACATGGAACAGAGTTTTACTGATTGCTCAGACTTGCAGGAAGGGTGAATCAGCCCTATCTCGTTTCCATTGGGGCAGGGTTTCTTTGAGAACTAATCCTTTTATGCCTATAGTGGTATCGAGTTTACTTTATGCTAAACTGTCCATCTTCCCATTTTTTTCCTGAACCCAAAAATGAGGGAGAAAGGATACTCCATACCTTGAATTTCCACAGACACCTCAGCTACTATCTTGACAGAACTACATCTTTCAGATCAATTGTTCGTTTCTTATAAAGGTAAGAAGAAGAAACAGCCTGTGTTATAACAAACAATTTCCAAATGGTTGTCTAAGGCTGTTACCTTTTGTTATACTCACAACAATAAAACTATTCCAGTTAAGGTCAAGACCCACTCTACCAAGGTCTTGGCTTCATATGTAGCTTTTTGGATAGGGATTGATTCTAGAAGTATTGTGGAAGCTGCTGCTTGGTACTCCTTACAGACTGTTACAAAACACTATAAGTTTAATTCCTTCTCTAGGTCAGGCTGTGTAATAACCATTCTACAGGAGTTTCCTGGACTGTTCTCTTTCTATCTCCCAACTGTAGTAATCTAGGGTAATCTACCCATATACCTTAAGCTACCGCAACAGTGATCAATATGATGCTTGGTACTCCTTACAGACTGTTACAAAACACTATAAGTTTAATTCCTTCTCTAGGTCAGGCTGTGTAATAACCATTCTACAGGAGTTTCCTGGACTGTTCTCTTTCTATCTCCCAACTGTAGTAATCTAGGGTAATCTACCCATATACCTTAAGCTACCGCAACAGTGATCAATATGATGCACGTAGTCATGTTGTGTAAGTATATGTTAGGTAGTCCAATCTCACCTTCATTTTACATATGGGTTCGGAGCCGATCTTCTGCTCCGACTCGGCCGATTTTCTGACTTCTGGTTGGCTCGTGGCTAAGCAGGTATCCCATGGTGCACCAGTGCAATCCCCAGATCTTGTTTGCCGCGTCGACGAGTTCGGATGTGCTTCTCTTGGTTCCGGCTAAGTTTTTGCATTTTTTTCATTATCTAGTGTTTTTTTGCATATTGACTGAAAACACACATTATATATATATATATATATATATATATATATATATATATATATATATATATATATATATATATATATATATATATATATATATATATATATATATATATGGCTTTATTTTAATTGTCTTCTGGTCTTGTTTGACCGTAGTAGTAGTATCTGGTGTACCAATAGTTAGGCGCAGTTGCACTTTTTGCCTAAATCGTTAGTTTTGGTGGTTTCGCCATTTTTTCGGTTATTTACTGGGAAGTATACATCTAGGGTTTGTCTTAATTGCCTTGTGGTCTTGTGTGACCAGTAATTAGTAGTCTCCTGTGTATCAGTAGTTAGGCGCAGTTGCAATTTATTGTCTAGATAGTTAGTTTTGGTGGTTTCGCCGTTCTTAATCAATAGGGGCTCCTTTTGATTACTTTCCTGTCAATCGATTATTATTGACTGGTGGTCTTTAGCGGGGACCCGCTAAAGTCTTAATCACTTTACAGTTGCTAATTTTTCTCCTTTGAGCGTGTGTGTGTGTGTGTGTGTGTGTGTGTGTGTGTGTGTGTGTGTGTGTGTGTGTGTGTGTGTGTTGTGGTATACTTGGTCTGTTTGATTTAGAAGACCAGTTCTTCACAGGGCTAGGCCCGTTTAACTTAGATGAACTAGTCCTCGTGTTTCTACTCCACTGTATTTTTTATTTGAAAATATTTCCTGTGTGACTGAATATCTGTGTGTTGTTTAGTGAAAGACCTAGTTTTGTTTCTTACACCAGGCTAGGCCCGTTTAACTTAGAGGACCTAGTCCTCGTGTAATTCTGCTGCAGGGCTAGGCCCATTTTAGTTAGAGGACCTAGTCCTCAGTCATTCTCTTTCTATTTTCTCCTCTGGTTGCTTGTGTGTTGCAATGTCTAAGGATAGCAAGGAGCACAAACCCCCTGGGTTTAAAAAATGTATGAAGTGCTCCCAGAAAATGTCTTGACGGATGGCCACAGTAGCTGTGTCTACTGCTTGGGAGCCATCCATTTGCAAGAATCATGTTTGTTCTGTGATGCTTTCTCTCCTGTAGTGTTGCAGGAAAGAAAGAACAAACTGATACTCAGGGGTCTTCTGAAGCCAACCTTCAAGGAAGCTTTCTCTGGTTCTTTGGCTTCTTCGTCTAAGTCTTCAAAGTCAAGATCTGACTCAAAATCTAAAGGTTCAAAATGGCCTTCTCCAGCACCGGCTGTTGTTTCGGAGCCGCCAGCCAAATTAACAAAATCTGCCTCCTCGACTCCTCAGTCTTTGGAGCCGAAGGAGAGCACCGTGGTTTCAAAGTCGATCACAAGTGCTTCGGTGCCGACTGCTGAACCCTTGGAAATAGTTGACTCTGCTTCTCGGAGCCGGTCTGTAGAGACCCTGCCAGTCTCCTTGACGGTAAAATCTCCAGTGCCTGCTAGGTCAAGATCCCACACTTTATCTTCCAGGAGTCTTTCGGAAGAAGATGTGGAAAGGGTAGTACTGAGACTCCTGAAGTCGTCTGCCCTGCCTAAATTTTTGTTGGCTCCGACCCAATCAGCTCCGGAGCCACTCAAACCAGTATTGTCCTCATTCGTGATTCCTCCTCTGAGCCGTGTTGGTTTTTCGGAGCCGGAGTGCTTGTTACCAATGGAGGAATCCTCGGTTCTGGCTCCCCTTGCTGTTGCATTGGAGCCGAGTTCGGCTCCGACACGCTCAGGTCTGTCCGTCGGTCCAGGGACCGAAGCTCTTCTGTCAGCGCAGAGGGGGAGGGTTTGAATCAATCTTCATCGGTTCCGAGCCTTCCTCTCGGTGCTTCCGCCAGGGGGAGCTTGGACTCTGCATCTATCTCGGAGCCAGTGGCTCGGGCTCTGACCGTCCTTTTGGCACGGGGGCTGTCTTCGGAGCCGGAGAGCTCTGCTTTTGAGGTGATGAGGAGTGTGCTGTCACAATCTGCAGCCCCCGCCAGTGGTACAAGCACTGTTCCCCCTTAGGGCTCCCACTTTGGTCTCAGTACCTACTCTCTCCGGAGACAGCAGAGACCCACAGCCTCAGGAGCCATCGGCTGGTGGCCCCCACTCTTCCGGGTCCTCCCCAGAAGGTCCTTTTGAGGAGCCCCCTAGGAAGAGAGTGTGCAAGAGGAAGCATATTGACTCCCAGGATGAGTCTCTGACATCGAACACTGACCTCGATGAGTCGGAAGGGTCCCCTAAGTCATCCTCTGATGATGTCTCCTTTGTGGACACCCTAGAGATCCTTAAACAGAGGTGAAACTGGCCCACTGTCAACCCTTCTGATGAGGAATTGGTGTACTGGAAGGCTTTCGGGTCTCAACCTTCTGCCTCTTGGGTGTCTCCACCTTTCGACGAGCTACTGGATCTGGTTAGTCGGAAGGTGTGGGATACTTCCGATGCCATGGAGCCAGTCCCTAGAAGACCAAATAAGTTCCTGTCTGGCCCTCCTGGAAAAGGGTTCTTGTCTAAGGGTATTCCCGTAGATGCCATGGTGGTGGCGGCAGCCATGAAGAAGGAGTTGGCGGAGACTTCTTCCTCTGTTCATCCACCAAACAAGGAGTCTCGACAGATGGGCAGATTTGGGAAGCGTGTATTTAGTTCAGCGGCTTTTACACTTCGATCTCTGAACTATCTTACCTATTTCACGAGGTTGCAGAGGGATCTCCTCAAGGAGTTAGGAGATTCCATACAGGGTGCTTATCCTGAGGGAGTCCCTGATAGGATCTCTGCTCAGTTGTCCACCCTAAACTCGGTAGTTAACTCATCCATGCAGCTTATCTCTCATGTGGCTGATGGAGCGAGCAGAGGAGCAGGTTCAGGAGTTGCCCGTAGGCGACACTCCTGGATGTGCTTGTATAACTTTGCGGATCCTTTTAAGTCCACCTTCACCAACGCCCCATTTGATGTTTCCTCCTTGTTTTGTTCCAAAGTGAAAGAACCACTCACTCGGTGTGAACAGGAAGGAAAGACTGTCTCTGCTGTGGGAGTCCGTTTTACTGTCTCCTCTCGACCATACCCCAAGGGGAGGTAAGATGTGGTTCAAAAAGTCCCAGACGGCCTTTCCTGACACACAGAGTGAATCCTCCTTCAGAGGCAGAGGAGGAGGAAATGATAAACGTCGCCCTAGAGGCAGGGGTGTTCTGCAATACCAGCAAGGCCATGGTTCCTTTCGAGGGTGGCCTTATCAGTGCTCCTGATGTGTGGCCCGACTGCGTTTCTCTGGGGCCAGTTGGGGGTCGCATCTCTTTGTATTCAGAAGCCTGGCTAAATATAATACAAGACAAGTGGGTACAAAGAGTTGTTACCAGAGGCTATATCATACCCTTTTCCCTTCCACCATTTGTTCCCAAGAAGATCACAGATGTTCCACTCAATCACAGGGGTCAGGCAACTGTGGAGATCAACAAGTTGCTCTCAAAAAGAGTCATCCAGCTCATCTCAGCAGACCAGACAGGATCCAGAACTTACTCCAGGTTCTTTTTAGTCCCAAAACGAACCGGAGACTAAAGGCCAATATTGGACCTCAGCAGATTAAACGAATCCATGAAAAAGGACAAGTTTCAGATGGTCACACTGCAGTCGATACTCCCGTTGTTAGAGAAAGACTATTGGATGTGCTCTCTGGATCTCCAAGACGCCTACTACCATATAAAAATGGACAAGGTGTCAAGGAGGTATCTGCAGTTCTGGCTGGGAGCCAGCCATTATCGTTTTTGTGCTCTGCCCTTTGGTCTCACCACAGCCCCCAGGGTGTTCACCAAATGCATGGCAGTAGTAACAGCTCACCTGGGACGTCAGGGATTCCAGGTGTTTCCGTATTTGGACGACTGGCTCCTGACCGCCCCCCCCCCACCAGGCATCTACTTCTCCAAAACAGGGATGCCACCATCTAGCTTTGTGCTCAACTAGGAATCTCTATAAATTGGGAAAAATCTGCAATACTGCCCTCGCAATCTGTGAATTTTATAGGCGCAGAGGTAGACACAGTGGATATGACAGTTCGTCTTCCCGTCGAAAGAGCACAAAACCTCATCTCACAAGTTCAGCATCTTTTTCCGCTTCGGAAGGTCAAAGCAAAATGGATTCTTCAACTTCTTGGAGCGATGGCCTTAACCATTCTGTTAATACCTTTAGCCAGGTTGCACGTGCGAATCCTTCAGTGGCTCCTGTTCTCCCACTGGTCATTCCAATATCTACCGCTGAATCACCCTATTCTGCTAACGGAATCATGCAAAAAGGACCTTCGTTGGTGGATAGCCCCCAACAACCTGTTCACAGGATCTCCCTTTGTGCCTACCCAACCCATTGTCACTGTGACCACAGATGCCTCCCAGGTCGGGTGGGGGTGAATTATCTTGGCAGGACTGACCACGGCACATGGCAAGAACACGAGGCTCATCTGCATATCAACGTTCTGGAGATGAGAGCGGTGCTTCTGGCGTTGCAAGCAGTTCAGGATCTTCTTCCTCCAGGGACGATTGCGATACAATCGGGCAACATGTCGGTTGTGTGGTATATCAACAAACAGGGCGGTACCAGATCTTACCCACTCTGTCGAGAGGCCATGCGAGTTTGGGAATGGGCAATTTCTTCCCAGCGCTTTCTGGTGGCAACGCACATTCCGGGGACAAACAACGTGATAGCCAACAAGCTGAGCCAGGCAATCTTGCTGCCCCACGAGTGGTCTCTGAAACGGGAAATAGTGGAACAGATTTTCCGAAAATGGGGACAACCTTGCTGCAATCTTTTTGCCAGTCCAGTCAATGCCAAGTGCAGCAGTTATTTTTCCCTAATTCCCCTTCGGGGGAAGCACCCAGAGATGCTCTGGTCCACGATTGGCCCATGGGACTTCTCTATGCCTTTCCTCCATCCCCTCTTATCCCCAAAGTGATACAGAAAGCCAACTGAATGGGAAGCAAGTTAATCCTCATTGCTCCTTACTGGCCTCATCAGGTCTGGTTCCCCTCGAGCCTCTTCTCTTGGATGATCCTTGGATCCTGGACCCAGTTCCAGGTCTGTTGACCCACATTTTGGGTTCGCTACACTCCTCTCTCCACACCCTCAAGTTGACAGCTTGGCTGCTCCAGTTCCATCTCTAGTCAGGCTTCATGATGTTTCATCATCTGTGTCCCATATTCTTTTATCCTCATATAAACCATCAACCAGAAGGCTGTATGACAGTAAATGGAAAAGTATCTCTATTTGGGCACAGAAAATGAAAGTGGATCCTTACACCGCTCCTGTTCCTGTGATTTTGGAATTCATTTCGGAGCTTTTTCAGCAGCCACCATCAAAGTAAAGTTGGTGGCTATCTCACATTTTTATTTGGGATCTCCATATGTCAACCTTATGTCTCATAAGTTATGCAAAACTTTTGTGAGAGGATCCCCTTTACTGAGACCACCATTACAGGAACCTGTGGCTTCTTGGGACTTAAATTTTGTGTTGTCCAAACTAACATCCTCTCCCTTTGAACCATCTCATTCAGCTTCCTTAAAGTATTTGTCTTGTAAGACTGTGTTCTTAGTAGCTATTACATCAGCCAGACATGTTTCTGAGCTACATGCCCTGTCTATTAAGCCACCGTATTTAGTCTTTCATAAAGACAGAGTTTCTTTACGTACCAATCCTTCTTTTGTTCCCAAAGTTTGTTCTTCTGCCACATTGAACCAGTCCATTGAGCTTACAGTTTTCTTTCCCAATCATAGCAATGCAGCGGAATATCGTTTCCACCAGTTGGATGTTCACAGACAGCTACGTTTTTTATTTGCAACGGACCAAAGAATTTCGGAAGTCAGACCAGTTGTTCATTTCCTTTTCTGATTCCAGATTGGGCTTACCAGTTTCTGAGGTGACATTGTCTAACTGGAATTTGAGTTGCATAGCTTTCATCTACAGTTCGAAGGGCAGACCTTTACCCCAGAGGATCAAGGCTCACTCTACCAGGTCTCTGTCCACCTCTGCAGCCTTTCAAGCCAGGGTACCAATTGATCATATCTGTGCAGCAGCTACGTGGGCTACCCCTCACACCGTCATTACTCATTATAAGTTGGATTTGGCTTCTAGGGGTAGGGCATCCTTTAGCTCCATGGTGCTCAGTAGTGTCTTCCAATGAGCCACCCAAGAATAAGGTGCTAGGGACGCTGTCCCATATGTAAAAATGAAGGTGAGATTGGACTACCTAACATAAAGAAGTTATGTACTCACCATAACGTTCCATTTTGGTAGTCCATCTCACCCTTCATTTTTACCAACCTGCCCCCATCCTGGAAGATCTGGAGGTAATACTGTAAATGTCTTGGTTGGTGACCCTTTAGTATTGGTTTGTTGGTTAGGGGTTTCTTTCTATTTCTAGTGAGCAGCAAACAAGATCTGGAGATTGCACTGGTGCACCATGGGATACCTGCTTAGCCACGAGCCAACCAGAAGTCTTTGAGCTTGAAAATCGGCCGAGTCAGAGCCGAGGATCAGCTCCGAACCCATATGTAAAAATAAAGGGTGAGATGGACTAGCAACATGGAATGTTATGGTGAGTACATAACTTCTTTTTATTAAAACAGTAGATGTTCAAATGATTTTTATGTACCAGATATTTGCATAAATAATTGCAGTCAGTGTGTGTTGGAAAATATATGTGAATAGACTCTTGATGTCTTTCGTAACTATTAAATAATTGTGCTACTTGGTTACTTTTTTTGTATTCTTAAAGTTTATGGAATCACTGATGTAAGAGCTACATTTTTAAAAGAGCCCATTGAAAGACTAGCCAATTGCTTGGAGTCAGATTCCTTAAGCTAAATTATACTAGAAATAGTGGGGTTTAAGGGGGGGGCTGTCTTTTTTGTTTATATGTATATTTTTGGGGGGAGATCATAAGTGTGCAGTAAAACAGCATTCCACATGGTCAAAAATCAGAATTCACAGAAGTCGCTTAGACCCAAGTATGACAACTCTAGGAGATATGTCCATTTCATATTGATGCATATTTGTAGAGCTTACCTGGTGCGGCATAAACAATTTCATCAAATCAATATTCAGATATCAGTTCCTGATAATAAAATACTTTCTAGAATAGGGATACTGCACCCCCTTTTCAGCATATTTGATGAGTGGATTTATTGCTATGTAAATCAAAAAAAAATTTGTTTCACTAGACCTTGTGGCACAGATGGATGAAGCCCTAGTTGCACACCACAGAAAATATACTTGACTAGTATCATGAATGCTGATGGAACCAGGGCTGGGGGTGGATGTGGGAGGTGGGAATGAGCAGATGATGATGACACTTTGCCCATCCTGGGGGTAGGGAAGCAGCTCAGCTCAATGCATTGGCAAGAACTCAGGAATGTTGGTGAATCGTCAGTAGCAATCAGCCTAGAGTGTCTATGCTGCATTGCAGTGAGCTGCTTAAGCAGCAGGTTGTGCATGAGTGGTAGTATTGAGTGCACCTCCTGAAAGCAGAGGATATTAAGGATACAGCATTCTGTGGGATTGGCAGATTGACTCACACTCTTTAACACCCAAATTTGATATCCACTGGGGAAGGCATGTGCTACAGAGCTCTTGTCCAGCTGGAGGAAGAGATGGGTTATTTGTGTGTAGGTTTAGGGAGCAACTGGGCATATCTTGTGGACCCAAAAAAGTGGTTGTTTTTGTTCAACAGACAGATTTTTTTATTCTCCTCCTGTGTGTACTTTTAAGACTTTCAGCAGGATCTTCTGCTGTTCTGCATGTCCCTGAAAGACAAGTTACTGATTTTCTTGCTTCTAAAAGATCAGACAGATTATGCAGGGCAAACAGGACTGATTTATTCATTACTTTTAATGCAGTCACTGCTACTATGATCCTTAACCCTAACTTAAAGAATAAGTAAAAATATTACTACCACACCGTAAAGTCCACTCCCTAGATAAACGTAATATAAACAACCAAATACAGTAGTCGGGAATGTACTAAGGCAGGCAACAAGTTCTTTCATAAAGCTGCGTATGCCAGTGAGGTTTAGTATCTCTAAGGACTTGTATGTTAACCGCTCTTCAGCTGAATATTAAACCACTGTTCACCTCAAAGATACGTATCCTCAGGTAGTTACACTTCACCAAGTAAATTTCAGTTCAACTCACTTCACCAAATAAATTTCGGTTTCCTAAGGACGATACAGGAACTTAATCCACCAGAAGAATGCACATGACAAAATATCCCGATCAATCACTATGGCTTTATTAACATAAGTAGAGAAATAGGCTAGCGCTTTCACCCATAGGCTTCTTCAGGCCATTAACATTCAGTTAATACAGGTTCTTTTTATATACACATCTATTCCCTTACATTATGATGTCACATCCTGTATCAATCAATTAGTACCTTGTATAAAGTTTCCATAATATAACGAGCGCTATAAATACATGCCTAAAGCATATAAATCTATATGAGAAATTTCTCTCTATGAAATCTTTATATATAAAAACATTTATATTAAAAAACGAGTATTTAATGTAATATAAAAACTTTTTGTTTAATAAAAACATATAAAAGATGTATATTATATTTCTATATATATATATATATATATATATATATATATATATATATATATATATATATATATATGAAGCCCTAAACTTCATTTCATACATATTTATATCTATATTCATATATATACATAAAATGAGCATTTCTAAAATAGAACGTATATTAATACTTATAGAACTCTTCTAAGAGTATAATTAGGTATATAGTATATAATACATTTCTAAAGAATTTTGCATGTAGATGCACATAAATATAATCTCTACATATACTTATTAAACATTTTCAACTCATACAATGTCAGCAGATTTATGCTATACTGAGTCTAAACCAAGAATGGTGTATACACACAAATACATCTATTAGAACAAAAGCAATGTGGTCACTTTAGAATTTGTCATATTCATATAGGTAGCATATCACTAACTTGACTGTAAGGTATGAGCAAGACTGAGTGCTAGCTCAGTTAGGTAGTAGCACAGACCTCCAAAATTAGTGTGTATCATGTTTTGTAAATAGCTTTTTTATATAAAATCAAGGTCATAAGGTACTCTTACAAAGATGAAAAATAGTAATTCTCTATCTTGTGCAGAAATGCCTGCATCAACTATTAAACAATCAATATGTGAGAGTATTTCTAAATTCAAATGCACATAAACACACATAAACAGACTTATAATGTCTTATCGACTTTTGGATCCATATTAAATAATATTCTTTTCTAGAAAGTACTCCGATATATCACAACTTCCTGGCCTTTAGTACTGGTTTAATAGGAACTCTGTCATTTATTCCGGGCAACTGGTCAGCCCTAAATCTAATTATCCATTTCATCTCATTCTGTTCTGTTTTATTTGATATATCCCCACGTCTAATGGCAACATTATTAATTTGAAGGACCATGAACTTGAACTTATGATCTAATGATGTTTCATGTACATGTTTGGAAAGTGCATTATTGCAAGATTTTATTCTTATGTTATATATATGTTCTCTCATTCGATCCTTCAATCGTCGGTCTGTCTTGCCAACATAAAATGCACAACAGCTTGTACATGTAGCAAGATAGACCACATGGGCTGTGTTACATGTGGCTTGTACAGGAAATGTATAACATTGTTGTGTAACAGGATGTATAAATGTAGCTGATCGGCTCCGAACCCATATGTAAAAATAAAGGGTAAGATGGACTAGCAACATGGAATGTTATGGTGAGTACATAACTTCTTTTTATTAAAACAGTAGATGTTCAAATGATTTTTATGTACCAGATATTTGCATAAATAATTGCAGTCAGTGTGTGTTGGAAAATATATGTGAATAGACTCTTGATGTCTTTCGTAACTATTAAATAATTGTGCTACTTGGTTACTTTTTTTGTATTCTTAAAGTTTATGGAATCACTGATGTAAGGGCTACATTTTTAAAAGAGCCCATTGAAAGACTGTCCAATTGCTTGGAGTCAGATTCCTTAAGCTAAATTATACTAGAAATAGTGGGGTTTAAGGGGGGGCTGTCTTTTTTGTTTATATATATATTTTTGGGGGGAGATCATAAGTGTGCAGTAAAACAGCATTCCACATGGTCAAAAATCAGAATTCACAGAAGTCGCTTAGACCCAAGTATGACAACTCTAGGAGATATGTCCATTTCATATTGATGCATATTTGTAGAGCTTACCTGGTGCGGCATAAACAATTTCATTAAATCAATATTCAGATATCAGTTCCTGATAATAAAATACTTTCTAGAACAGGGATACTGCACCCCCTTTTCAGCATATTTGATGAGTGGATTTATTGCTATGTAAATCAAAAAAATATTTGTTTCACTAGACCTTGTGGCACAGATGGATGAAGCCCTAGTTGCACACCAGAGAAAATATACTTGACTAGTATCATGAATGCTGATGGAACCAGGGCTGGGGGTGGATGTGGGAGGTGGGAATGAGCAGATGATGATGACACTTTGTCCATCCTGGGAATAGGGAAGCAGCTCAGCTCAATGCATTGGCAAGAACTCAGGAATGTTGGTGAATCGTCAGTAACAATCAGCCTAGAGTGTCTATGCTGCATTGCAGTGAGCTGCTTAAGCAGCAGGTTGTGCATGAGTGGTAGTGTTGAGTGCACCTCCTGAAAGCAGAGGATATTAAGGATACAGCATTCTGTGGGATTGGCAGATTGACTCACACTCTTTAACACCCAAATTTGATATCCACTGGGGAAGGCATGTGCTACAGAGCTCTTGTCCAGATGGAGGAAGAGATGGGTTATTTGTGTGTAGGTTTAGGGAGCAACTGGGCATATCTTGTGGACCCAAAAAAGTGGTTGTTTTTGTTCAACAGACAGATTTTTTTATTCTTCTCCTGTGTGTACTTTTAAGACTTTCAGCAGGATCTTCTACTGTTCTGCATGTCCCTGAAAGACAAGTTACTGATTTTCTTGCTTCTAAAAGATCAGACAGATTATGCAGGGCAAACAGGACTGATTTATTCATTACTTTTAATGCAGTCACTGCTACTATGACCCTTAATCCTAACTTAAAGAATATTACACTGGTTCCTTTAATTACCCTATGACAGATGGCAATCCTAATGCACTGGATACCTTTAGTAAAGGTGTCTTTTTTTCCACTCTTAAGGCTGTTTATCTTTCTTATATATGCTGTATCAGAGTTCCATTCTTGCTGAAATGGAAAAATCAGAACAGTCACTTCCAAATGGAGGAAAAGTTACTGGAACTTAATTCCTTTGCTGGTAAAATATATGTGTGTGTTTTATAGTGGTTTATGATTCAGTAGCTGCATCCGTAAGAGCAGCTGGTAGAGCAATGTTTTTCTTCTTTTTTCGTCTTTTCCCGGTTAGGGGTCACCACAGCGGATCACCTGTCCGCTCATGATTGGCAGTGGAGTTTCACAGTGTCGAGTTGCCAGCCTGGCGCCCAACCTTCCACAGAAGGCACACACACACACACACACACACACACACACACACACACACACACACACACACACACACACACACACTCATACCTAGGGCCAATTTAGAGTGTCCAGTCCACCTACAGCATGTCTTTGGGATGTGGGAGGAAACCAGAGCACTCGGAGGAAACCCATGCGACCACAGGGAGGACATGCAACTTCACACAGAAGGCACCCCAGCTGAGGATCGAACTGGAGAACTTCTTGCTGTGAGGTGGCAACGCTAACTGCTGCAACACTGTCGCCGCCCGGGAGAGCAATGTTTTTATAAGACATTTTTAGCTAAGAAGTGAATTTCATTACACTGAGCATGTCAAGGGGTATTCAGTTAATGCCTAATTAGAAAATTTTTGTTATAAGAATACTTGTTTATTGGAAGCATCAACTGTAAGATATTAGTAGAAACAGAACATTCCATTTTCATCTTCTAATGCTTTCCAGCGGAAAGACAAGCAGCAAGGCACATACAGATATTGGTAATTCATGTCGTGGTCTGCTACATATCACTTCATCCCCTTTACTGTATAGGAGTTAAGTTCCAGTGCTACATTAAACCCTGGCAGGATATTACTACAGACAAGTGGTTACACTGGGATCTGCTGTATTTTCACCCTTTCCTCAAACACCTGCTTACCAGCAAGTACATAGCCTAACAATAGGAACTACAGATTTTATGTAGAAAGACAATAATGTAGGAGCCACATTACCACAAAGTGAAAAGGTTTAAATTCCATCATTTTCCTAGTCCCCAAAAAGGCCAAGTCCTTGAGACGATTTGGCAGCTATGAATATGGATAATGCATGTATTTTTTTAAAACCATCATGCTGAAGTTATCTTTGTTTTCAAATGACCAGTATCCTTTTCAGTCTACCACTCTTCCACTTGGTCTTACTACAGCCCCTAGAGTATTTAAAAAATATTTAATCCCACCCCCCCTTAAGAACAGAATATTTTCCCTGTATGGCTGACTGATCTTGTTTAAACTCAGTAATGCTTTTCATATTCAGGTTGCAAAGTTGTTGACTCTTTTCCAGAAACTGGGTATAACAGTAAACAGAATATTTTATCTCTGTGAAGTAGATGGATACAGTCTTACAGATGCGGCACAAATGAAGGTTTCTCCTCATCAGGACAGGAGCAAGGAAATATCTTACTTTGTGATACAGATATCTAGTTTGTTTGCAGTCACTGCAAGACCGTTTTAAATAAATCTGAGTCACGTTTTCTTACATACCCAAGGTACTTATACCTTTCAAAGTGAATTAAAGTGAGTCATCATCTGGTACACAGAAAAAGGGTTTAAACTTAAATGCCAAGAAATTCAGTATCATCTCCTTTGGAAAATAGCAAATAGCTTCAACCTGCTGCATCAATTACGCTACATTATCAGTCAATTAGAGGGCACCTACATTGATTTTTTTCCACTGATCAGCATGTGGTGACTGTAGTTAGGAAGTCATTCTATATCTCACAACTAATTGCCAAAGGCATCTCTTCTAAAACCAAGGAAGTCATTATTCCATTATAGTCTGATTAGACCTATTGTAGAATATAAGGCACCGTATATCGTATCTCACTAGACACTTAAATTGAAAAAAACACAGACGTTTCTAACAAAAATTATCTGTAGCCTCAAAAATCGTAGCTACCAGGAGAGATTAGAATCTTTGATTTTGATCATTCTCACTGCTGCAGTTGACTTTAGGCTATAAAGGTTGCACCTAGCCCAAGATACAACAAATGGCCAGCTTCACAAAGCTCTAGCTTCCTCCCACACCTACTGCAGCACTGATGAGTTCGAACATCTACTTTGTACTTTCCTGTACTCAGTGTTGTTTAGATTCCAGAGGGTGGATCTGTGCCTTCAGGGATCCTGCTATTCTTTCCCTCCATTTTCATGATGAGTCAAATAGTGTAGCCAACACTAGAACAAGAGATCAACATACCTAATAAAATAAATAAATAGAACTAAATGGAAGTAAAGATTCTTCACCCGCTGTCTCCCTCTGCCACGGAATAGGCTCCCCCTACAGGTCAAGTAATGCCATTCCTTGTCATTCTTCAAGTATAGCTTAACCAGATGGATGGGTACCTATGAATTTACTCCTGGACACACAGGCTTTGCCCTCCTTGAAAAGGGTGACAGAGCCTGAGTGTGGTTATTAACGTGACACACAGCCTGTTGTCAGATTGCCTTGTATATCCTATGTATCCCTGATCCTATTTCTTATGCAAGACTTCACACAAGAAACCTTTCTGGTTATTAAAGGATGTTTGTAGTCAAGTCTCAGAGTGTTTAGATGCTTCAGTCCCAGTTATTAGTAAATAAGTTTCTTTGCTGGGCAGATCCTTTTAGCCTGTCACAACCAGTTCTCACTGCCCTTTAGCTTCATACCAGAGCATCACAACAGACTAAATGTTGAGAAGTCAGAATTAGCATTTTCCCTAGTAAAAGATAGTAGAGTTGTGAACACTTACCATGAATGTAGATGTTCGAGTGTATTCACTGTTACAGTCATCACACTTGGGTTATCCTGCCACGGGTAGCCCTCAGTCGGCCCGAATACCAGATGCTTAGTATTTCTGCCTCGGTTGCTGTCGCTCCAGGACATGGTATAAAATCAGGCCGCCAACACCATTACATCAGTTTTTCTTGCCCCAACTATCAGGAGCCCCCAAATAGGGAGCTAGGTTATGGTGGAAGAACACCACCAGTAGAAAGTAAATACAAAAAATTCCCTGTAAGGAGAGAGGAAGAGAGAGAGAGAGAGAGAGACAAGGGGGATGGAGGGTGGGAAACCAGGACTGCAGCAGTGAATACACTCGAACATCTTGATTTATGCTAAGTGTACACAACTGTACTATTTTCTTCATGTTTCGCTGTTGCAGTCATCACACTTGGGTTGATTCCCAAAGCAGAAGAAAAGGGTGGAGGCAGTCAAGAAGTCTGGGGGCTGGCTAGGTCTAGGGTGGCTAACCAAGCATCCTTGGAAAACATAGGAAGAAGCTGCTGGAGGGTGAGCATTTTGAATTTTGGTATCAGCAGAAAGCTGTTTAGAATGGATAGATCAAGGATTGGGCACCAGGTGTCCTCTTTTCTGGCTACCAGGAAGAGTCTGGAATAGAAACCTTGGCCTATCTGGTCTGCAGGAACATGCTGTATTGCCCTCATGGAGAGCAGGGAATGGACTTGTTTTTTGGCCTCTGCCCACTGGTTTGGAGGAAGATCTGGGAACCCTTTTGGGTTTAGCAGAGTGTGGAAATAAAATTTGTATCCCTGAGACACTATGTTGAGGACCCATCAGATCTCAGAGTTGGTATATTTAAGTAGGGGTGTGTGGGGGGCACAGCCCCCCTCCACATGGGGGATGCAGGGGGGCTTGCCCCCTGCAATAGCATCTTCAAGTTTGTTGTGTTTTTTTTTTTATTATTACTTTACAGTGATCGAACTTGTGAAATAGCGACCATATGGTCTCAACGATATGGTGTTCGATATTTCACATGCTCAATCTTTTCATAGGTAACCATATATATAATCTGTATAGATATATATATATATATATATATATATATATATATATATATATATATATATATATAATTTATTTATTTTTTTTTTACCACAGAAGGTAGAATACTTCTTTGTGCACGGTTACCATATAATCTGATGTTGTTAATCTTCATTCATTCCTTACTGATGGGTGTCAGTTCCATCCTCAGAACCGAGTTGGCCGTTATGCCAAGCTCGCGCCAGCCAAAAAACTCACTCTCAAGCTAAGTCCTTATCCATAGTGCCTCTCTCCATATTACCCCAGATCTCATTTGCCGCATATGAAATAAGATGTGTCAGACCAGGCTCTGAGCTAAGTCATTGAATTTCTTGTGAGACCTTCTTATTTAGTAGTTGTTGACTTCTTATTTCTGTACTTTTCACTTGTTCATATATATATATATATATATATATATATATATATATATATATATATGGGTCTACTTCATAAGTTCGACAGACCATTTGATCAGCATTCATTTGGTCGACAGCTTATTTGGTCGACAACCAGTATTTAGGGCACTAAACAGGGATTTTCCCCCCTTCCCAATGTTGTGCAGCCCTGGAGTTGATATATATAGTTGGGGAGGGGGCGCCTATTTCTGTATAAAACATGAAAATCTAACAAAAACTACACATTTTAAATGAAAATAGGTGGAGGGGCTTCGCCCAGCCCCCCACACCCCCCTTAACTATATATCTCAACTCCAGGGTCGCACAACATTGGGGAGGGGGGCAAATCCCAGGTTTTTGCCTTGAATACTGGTTGTCGTCTACTTCGGTTCCTATGACTACACAGACAACGGCCCGACTGTTACCACAACTTCACCACAGACTTACCTTTCGGCAGCAACAATAGTCGTCCTGGAACTGGTCACCTCTCCCGTCCCTGTACTTCATATTGGTCTTTCGACCTCTGTGCCGAAAGGTGAATTCCCCCTCGGTGGATCCATTTGCTGGCCAGCAGTATAGCCCTTTCTTAGACTGCCCCACTTAACCTGCTGGGATATCTACATGATCCTCCAAGAGTCTTTCAGAGCTGATTATAGTGAGGCTAGTGTATCAATTCTTGGTGGCCAGAGGACTTTCTACTCTAACCAAGCCCTACCTCCCACTTGGAGCTGAGGGATTTCATCCAAGGACTCCACAATGTTTTCCTCCTTCGACCTCCTTCCTTTTTTCGGGGCACCCGTCACTGATGCCAACCCTAGTTCCAGCCTCTTTGGTACCGGTGGTAGATCTTACAGTGGTACCGAAGCCTACCCTTTGGCCCTCGTCTCTTTCTGAGCTGGGCCATCCTCTGGACCGAGACTGGTCTGTCCGCACTGGGTTTCCCTGGCACGGCGTCTTCTTTCCGCATGCCTGACTCGGTTCTGGTTCCCCTGACGGAGCCGTCTCTTACTGTGGCTCCCTTCCTGACAGCGGGTTCTTTGGAGCAGGGTGTGACCTGGTCGCGAGGTTGTTTCTCGTAGTTCCGGGCTTCCACCCCTCTTTGGGAAGATCTGCTTTCCAGGTGATGGAGAGGGCTCTGGCCTCTGCTGCCTCTCAGTTGGTTCCTTCGGCATCAGAGAGCTATCATCCCCTGTCCTCTGTACCGCAGTTGACACAGTCCACTACTCATGGACACCGAGCTTGGGAACCTCAAGACACCCTTCAGCAAGGTTCCCCCACTGCATCATTCTCCTCAGATACTTCCTCACAAGAGATCATGCAAGAAGAAGCACGTGGATTCCCCGGAGGAATCCTTGAACGAAGATACGGACTATGATGAAGGGGAAGGATCCCCATGATCACCCCCTGATGATGTCTCCTTTGGAGACTTCTTCGAAATCCTTAAGCAGCGGGGTGATTGGAAGTCCACCATCCCTTTCCCCAAGGAGTCTGTATTCTTGCAGGCTTTCTGAGCCCAGCCCTTTACCTCCTGGGTATAACCCCACCTGCAGATGAACTCTTACAGTTCATCTTGGGGCACGCGTGGAATAGTCCTGATATCATTGAACCTATCCCTCTGAGGCCAGACAAAATTCTTTCAACCCTCAGAATAATTCTCACTGGTCTAAGGCTATTGGTTGTTGCAGCAGTCACAAATAAAAAAAGAGCTCGCCGAGGAGAGGACTACTGTCCACCCCCAAACAGGGAGTCTCAGGCGATAGACTGGGGAAGCAGGTGTATTCTTTAGTGAGCTTTGCTATCTGGTGCCTGAATTACCTGGTACATTTTACTCGACTCCAGAGAGACCTGATTACCGAACTCTCAGACCCTGGCAGGAGCAATGTTTGAAGAGGTACAGGACAAAGTTGCCTCACAACTTGCAACCCTAGAATCCATCTCTAATTCGGCTTTGAGGTTGATTTCGCACTCGACCGAAGGGGTGGCTAGAGCAGCGAGCATTGTTACATGACGTCATGCCTGGATGCGTCTGTGTGACTTCTTGGACCCTTTTAAGTCTTCCTTCTGTAACACCCCTGCAGAGGCATCTCTTTTTGGTCCAAAGGTGAAAGACACTTTAGCCAGGTGTAAAAAGGATGGTAAGACCTTGTCTGCTGTGGGTGTACGTTTTTCCACATCTCAGTGATCCTATTCCAGGAATCAGAGGAGTGGAAAGATGTGGTACAAAAAAATCCCAAGGTCTTTCCTGTAGCACACGTGGCAGGATTTCCCCCCTGGGTAGATGGGGGAATTCAACTGGAAGACGTCCCTTCAGAGGCACAGGGGGTCCACTTCACCAGTGGCCCAGAGATTCCTTCTCTGGACAACCCTACCAGTGCTCCTGAAGAGTGGCCCGATTGCTTATCTCTGGAAGCAGTCGGGGGTTGTTTTTCTCTGCACCATCTTGCCTGACAAAAATAACTTCAGACTCTTGGGTGCAGACAGTAATTACCAGAGGTTATCTCATTCCTTTCAACCTTTTCCTAAAGCCTTTGAGATGCATTCTAGACGTGCCACCCAGTCAAAGGGAATCAGCAGCTCTAGAAATCCAAAAGCTGCTTCAAAGAAAGAGTCATCCAAACAGTCCCTCCAGACCAAATAGAAACCAGTTTTTACTCAAGTGCCAAAGAAAACAGGAGACTGGAGGTCAATTCTGGACCCCACCATCCCAAACAAATTCATCCAACAAGAGAAATTCAGATGGTCATGGTACAGTCTATACTCCCCTTCCTAGGCAGACACAACTGAATGTGCTCTATAGATCTTCAGGATGCATATTACCACATAAAAATGGACAAGCGATCCCGAAGATTTCTCCACTTCTGGCTGGGAGCCAATCACTACCGATTCCAAGCACTGCCCTTTGGTCTCTCCACAGCCCCCAGAGTGTTCACCAAATGCATGGTGGTGGTAACAACTCACTTGAGACTGCAAGGATTCCTGGTGCTTCCATATCTAGACGATTGGCTCCTCACCGCCCCAACCAAGCATCTTCTGGTTTCAGCAATCCATTTCACCTTATGTCTCCTGAAACAATTAGGGATAACGGTGAACAGGGACAAATGCAAACTAATTCCTTCTCAAAGACTGGAGTTCATAGGGGCAGAATTCGATACCCAATCATGCCTAGTCTACCTCCCTCTTCACAGGATACAAAGAATCAGATCGCAACTCTGAGTGATAGTCAGGATAAAGTGCCAGTTCGAGCAGTCCTTCAGCTTCTATGGCCATAGCAGCATCTATAACAATGGTACCACTGGCAAGGCTGCATATGAGGCTTTTGCTAATTCAAAGGCCCCCTTTGAATCTCCTCATGTCATTTCAGATCAGGATAACAAATGGCTGGGAACAAGACTTACGTTGGTGAATAAAGCCAGAAGTGAACCTTTGGTGTCGACCTTTCTCCCCTTTTCAGCCCAAAGTCATAGTGACCACGGACACCTCCCTGATTGGGTAGGGGAGTCATTAACAGGGAAAGACTGTCCAAGACACTTGGCCACCTATAGAGGCTAATCTGCATATCAGTGTTCTATAACTGAGGGTGGTGCTTCTAGCATTGCAAGCATTTTTGCCATCCAGTCCAACAACATGTCAGTAGATTGGTACATCAACAAACAAGATGGAACCAAGTCCTACCCATTGTGTCGAGAGGCCATGAGAATTTGGCAATGGACGATTGCATCGGACCGCTTTCTGATAGCAACGCACATTCCCGGGAACTCCAACATAATTGCAGACAAGTTGAGCAGATGCATTCTCCGGCCTTACAAGTGGTACCTCAATCATGCAATAGCAAAGACTATTTTCAGTCGCTGGGGCCAGCCTTGCTGCAACTTATTTGCATCCCCCTTAAACCACAAATGCAGCAGCTACTTTGCCCTGATCCCCCTGAAGGGGGAGTCCCTGTGGGATGTTCTTGTACATGATTGGCCCGCAGGACTTCTTTATGCCTACCCACCAATACCTCTGATTCCCAAATTTTTGATGAAGGTCCATCGGTTGAGAAGTAGAGTGATTCTCATTGCTCTCTACTGGCCACGACAAATTTGGTTCCCCTTCCTTTGGCCTGACGTACTACAGCAACCTTGAATTCTAGATCCAACTCCGGAACTACTATTGCATCCATAGGGATTGACATATCTGAATTTATCGAATGTCAAGCTGACAGCTTGGTTCCTCCACTTCTGGTGATTGCCAGGCAGAACATCTTATCCTCCCCTGTCCACAGCATCCTTCTGGCTTTCCATAAACCTTCCACCAGGAAACTTTACTTCAGCAAATGGAAGAGATTTATTATGTGGTCTCGAGAAAAAGGGATAAATCCCTTCTCTGCACCGATATCAATGGTTTTAGACTACCTATTGAATCTTCTTCAGTCAGAAGCTACAGCTTTTTTAATTAGAGTACACCTTGCAGCAATTTCTGACTTCCACAATGGTTTTGAAGACTCATCCTTAATCTCTCACCGTCTCTGTACATTAGACCCCACTTCAAACAAGTGATTGAACCATGGAATTTAACATTGGTTTTACAAGCCTTGACTTGGCCTCCCTTTGAATCTGCTGCCAATTGTGACCTAAAATTTTTGTCTTGGAAAACCTTATTCTTAGCGGCAATTACTTCAGTGAGACGAATTTCTGAGTTACAGGCGTTATCTGTTAAACGTCCCTACATGGTCTTCCATAAGGCAGAGTATCACTACAGACTAACCCTTCCTTTTTAGCTAAAGTTTTCTCTGATTTGACAGTTAATCAGATGATTGATCCACCACTCTTCTACCCGAATTTTTCAAACAAAGGAGAGTATATTTTGCATTTGCTTGATGTGCAAAGACAACTCTGTTTTTATCTTGACAGAACTAAACCCATATGAAAGTCTGGCCAATTGTTCATATCATGCGCAGGACCAAAATTGGGAAAACTAGTTTCCAAGGTTACATTGTCTAAATGGTGGTGAGACTGCATTTCCTTTATTTATCAATGAAACAAGGCTTCTTTACCTACTAAAATCAAAGCACATTCCCACGAGATCAGTTGCAACATCTGTTGCTTTTCATGCAAGAGTCCATGGATGACATTTGTGTGGCAGCAACATGGGCCACTCCTCATACATTTATCACTCACTATAAATCGGATATGGTCTCCAGGGGGAGAGCATCCTTTGGTTCAATGGTACTCAGGAATATTCTTCCATAGGGCCTCCCAGGAAACAAGGGTAGCTAGAGACTCTGTCCCATCAGTAAGGAATGAATGAAGATTAACAACATCAGATAAAGAAGTTATGTTCTTACCATTACGTTCCATCTGATATTGCTAATCCTCGTTCATTCCTTACGCATGGGTATCGGTTCCGAGCTTGGAAACTGAGCTGGCCATTTTCCAAGCTCGCTTCAGCTTCAAACTCTCGAGCTAAACTCTTACCCACAATCCCCCTCTCCCTGTTACCTCAGATTTCGTTTGCCCCGTTGCCATCCGGTCGTATCAAGCTACTTCTCTTGAGCTAAGTACAGTCAATTGTTGTTTAATTGCTTTACAAATTACTTTACAAATTACTTTTCTGTCAGAAAAGTTCATATTTTATTGTCTCTTACCCTATCGCGTTTAGCGTTCATAATTTTTTCTGGTTTTTCCTTACTACTTTACCGCGAGGTATTCTCTCTTCACCATTGTTGGTAATCTTTTTCCCTTTTCTCTCTCATACCTTCGGGTACTCTGTTGTACCATTGTTGGTACTTTTCTATTAATTAATTTGCTGTCATGGCAGATAAAAATGGTAGTCCGGGGTTTAAGCGGTGTTCTGATTGTGGACACAAACTGCTTACCTCTGATGCACACTCTTTGTGTGTTTATTGTTTGGGAACTTCCCATTTATCTGTTGAACCACCCTGCACTATTTGTGAGAACTTCTCTAATAGAACTTTGTTGGAAAGGAAAAACAAGCTGATACTGAAGGGACTTATAAAATTTCCCTTTTCAGAGGCTATTTCTGGGTCGGAGGTCTCAACCCCTCCTAGAGCCCATAAGAAAATGGATGTTTCTACTAAGGCTAAATCCTTGCCTTCGTCCCCGGCTGGGGACTCTCACCAACCAAAACCTAAAAAGGCTAAATTTTCGGCTCCGGAGCTCTCTCAGTCAGCCCCAGTGCTTTCGGTGCCTAGACCTTCGGCACCGAGGCCTTCGGCTCCATTAGTGATTTCGGCTCCATCCTCTCCTGCAGCCTTCTATATATCGGCACCAAGGGGCTCCTCGGTTCAGACCATTACCACTGTATCAGCACCGACCGTTCAGTCAGCGCAGACCTTGACCGCATCGGCTCCGAGATCTTCCTCGGAACCGAGGCCTTTATTGTTGACTCCAGTTTTGTTGGTTCCAGCTTTGGCACCGATCCCTGTATCAGTGCAGATAATGGCCTCGGCACCGGTGACTTCTTTGGTGCAGACAACCGTAGTCCAGTCTTTCTCAGCACCATTGTCCTCGGTGCGGTCAGCTGAGATGGGCACCGAGTCTGCCTCTTCTGTGGACAGGCCTGTTTCTCCCTCAGTCTCCGTGAGGTCCACTAGAAGCCTTTCCAAACATATGTTGCGTCCTCTGGACCAGGTGGTATCCCACCCCTCAGGAAATATCCTTCCTTGGGAGGTGATCACCCATCTCCAAAGACCCCTTCTTATTCTCCTCCTTCATTGCCTTTGAAGTCCGTGGATATAGCACAGTCTTCCCCTTCTGCGGTTCCCTTTATGGATCTCACTAAGGAACCACAGTTGCCTTTGTGGCAGGAAAGTTTTGCTATGACCCAGGATGTCAGCTCTGACACGAATAGCTTGCTGCTCCACAGCCATCCAGGGACTCCGGGTCGACAGGCTGAGCCTCTTAGGGGAGGGGTGACCCCTGCCCTAGACATACACCCCTCTTCGGGTGGACCAGCCTTCCAACTGATGGAGAAGGCTTTCGCTGCTACTGGCGATACCGGACTGTCTATACCTCCACCCTCCTCTGGTACACTGGTTCCACAAGTCGCATCTAGCGGACTGTGGGTGCAAGGGCCACAGGACATATTCCCTCAGGAATCCCCTTTTCTGCTGTCTTCTCCAGCTTCTCCCGCTGAGGAGGTCCACTGGAAAAGTTTGTGTTAGAGGAAGCACATGGACTCCACAGAGGAGTCCTTCACCGAAGACACAGATTTCGATGAGGGGGAAGGATCCCCTCGGTCACCCTCTGAGGTATCCTTTGGTGATATCCTCGAAATCCTGAAACAGAGAGGTGACTGGCAGTCCTCTAATCCGACCTCTGAGGAATCTGTGTTCCTGCAGGCCTTTCTCGCCCAGCCCCCTACCTTCTGGGTTACTCCACCTGCTGATGAACTTGTCTGGCTCATCGTGCAGTGTGCTTGGAAGGCTCCTGATACCGTCTAAGCTATTCCCCGGAGGGCAGATAAGATCTTGTCCCCTCCTTCTTCGGATCCCCATTGGTCCAAAGGTCTTCCTGTGGATGCTTTGGTGGTGGTGGCCGCAACAAAAAAGGATCTGGCAGAAGAAGAAAGCCAGACTGTCCATCCGCCTAACAGAGTCCTGGGCCCTGGCAGGATAAGGGAAGTGCACCTTTGCTTCAGTGACCTTTGCTATCAGGTCCCTGAATTATATGGCACATTTCACCAGGCTTCAAAGGGATCTGGTTTCTGAGCTGTCTGAAACCTTGGCTGGTGCCGTGTCTGATGAGGTCCGTGACAAAGTGGCCTCTCAGCTGGCCACCATTGAATCTATATCTAACTCCTCTATGCGACTGATATCTCACTCATCAGAAGGAGCAGCTAGAACAGTGGGTTCAGCTGCGGTCTTGAGATGACATGCCTGGATGCGCTTGTGCAACTTCGCGGAACCCTTTGTCTTCTTTTCTTAATGCCCCCATTGAGCCCTCCTCGTTGTTTGGGCCCAAAGTTAAAAGCACACTGGCCAGATGTGAGCAGGATGGTAAGACCCTTTCTGCCATAGGTGTCCGTTATTTTTCCCCTCAACGTGCTTTCTCCCGAAACCAAAAGAGTGGGAAGATATGGTTCAAGAAATCTCAGGATCCTTTCCAGAGGGGGAAACTCACAGGGAAGGTGCTCCTTTTGGGGCAGAGGGGGACCACATAACCAGGGTTCCAGGGATTCTTTCCCTGGTCAATCCTACCAGCGCTCCTGAAGAGCGGCCCAACTCCTTTCCTCTGGAGGTGGTTGGGGGATGTTTCTCCTTGTACCCTTCTGCCTGCCTAATCATCACCACCGATTCTTGGGTACATAGGATCATAACCAGAGGTTATCATATCCCTTTCGATCTTTGTTCCGTCCCTTCAAAAAGTCTTCCCGACGTTCCACCCAGTCAAAGGGAAGAAGCAGCACTAGAGACAGAAAAGCTGCTAAGAGAGTCATCCAAATAGTCCCTCCAGACCAGATAGGATCCGGATTCTACTCAAGACTATTTTTGGTGCCAAAGAAAACCGGGGACTGGAGACCAGTTTTGGATCTCAGTGTCTTGAGCAAGTTTGTGAGAGTACAAAAATTCCGGATGGTCACACTACAGTCTATCCTCCCGCTTTTGGAAAAAGATGATTGGATGTGCTGTATGGATCTTCAAGATGCGTACTACCACATAAAGGTGGACAGGCCATCAAGAAGATTTCTGTGCTTCCGTGCAGGAGCCAGTCACTACCAGTTCAGAGTACTGCCCTTCGGACTCTTTACAGCCCCCAGAGTGTTCACAAAGTGCATGGCAGTTGTCACAGCTCACTTGCGATTTCAAGGATTCCAGGTGTTTCCATACCTAGACAACTGGCTCATTTCTGCCCCCACCAGACATCTACTAGAAAAAGCCCTGGCATACTCTCTCCTCACTGCTCAAAGGCTAGGCATAACCATAAACTGGTAGAAATCCAATCTCAGTCGACAGAATTCATAGGGGTTATGTTGGACACAAAAAAACTGCAGAGCTGCTATTCCAGAGCACAGAATTCTAAGGATAAAGCAACAACTAATTCTCATCCTTTCAAAGGAAAAATGCAGGGCTCACTCGGTTCTACAGCTGTTGGGTTCCATGGCAGCCTCCATCACCATTGTTCCCCTGGCCAGGTTTCACATGAGGCTTCTACAATGGCTACTGCTCACCCAGTGGTATCCTTTTCAGCATCCTCTTTCAGCCATGATTCGAGTAACCCACAGGTGCAAACAGGATTTAAATTGGTGGATGACACACAATCTCTCACAATGGTCTCGCCCCTTCTCTCCCCAGCAACCCAAGGCCACAGTGACCACGGACACCTCCCTCTTGGGGTGGGGGGGACTATGTCAGGGACAGACAGTCCAAGGCACTTGGTCCCAACTGGAGGCCCATATGCATATAAATGTTCTAGAGCTGAGGGCGGTGCTTCTGGCGTTGCAAGCATTCCATCCCCTGCTTCCGTCTGGGACAATTGCGATTCAATCAGACAACATGGCAGTGGTCTGGTACATCAACAAGCAAGGTGGAACCAAATCTTACCCCCTTTGTCGAAAGGCCATGAGGATATGGCAATGGGCGATGGCTACCAACCATTTTCTTCTAGCAACGCACATTCCCGGGAGTTCCAACGTGATAACAGACAGACTCAGCAGGTGCATTCTTCAACCTCATGAGTGGTCTCTGAATCCCTTGATAACGACGGAGATCTTCCACTGCTGAGGCCGTCCTTGCTGCGACCTCTTTGCATCCCCGACCAACTACAAATGCAGCAACTACTTTGCCCTGATTCCCCCTCCGTGACAGTCACCCAGGGACGCTCTAGTCCACAATTGGCCCTCGGGTCTTCTTTACGCATCTCCACCCTTTCCCCTCATTCCCCAGTTTCTGAAGAAAGCCCGGCAGTTGAAGAGCAAGGTGATCCTCATAGCACCATATTGGCCTCGACAGATTTGGTTCCCCTTCCTTTGGCCTCACCTACTAGATCGACCATGGATTCTCCATCCAACCCCGGAGTTGATCTCACACCCACAGAACCTGATTCATCCCAACTTGAACAGCCTAAAGCTAATGGCTTGGCTACTCCAATTCCCTTGATTGCCAGGCAGAATGATCTTTCTTTACCAGTACGTGATATTCTCATTGCTTCTCATAAGTCTTCCACTAGAATTACTTATCTGAGCAAGTGGAAAAGATTTATCTGTTGGCTGAAAGATAAACAAGTAGACCCTTTTTCAGCACCAGTGTTGATAATACTATACTATCTGGCCGACCTTTTTCATTCGGGTCTGTCAGCCTCTACCATTAGAGTTCATTTGTCTGCAATTTCTAATTTTCATGAGGGTGTCCAAGATTCCTCTCTTATGTCCCATAAATTGTGCAAGACCTTCATAAAAGGTGTGAATCATCTGAAACCACCTTTTAGAGAACCTATTCAACCATGGGATTTATCATTAGTTCTACAAGCTCTGACAATGGCACCTTTCGAACCAGCCACTTATTGCGACCTCCCGTATTTGTCATGGAAAACCTTGTTTTTGGTCGCTATTACTTCTGCCAGACGTATTTCTGAACTTCCAGCTTTATGTATCAAGAGTCCATTCTTGATTTTTCATAGAGATAGAGTGTCTCTGAGAACTAATCCGTCATTTTTGCCTAAAGTGATCTCTGAAATGTCCATTAATCAAGCCATTAAATTGCCAGTTTTCTTTCCCAATCATTCAAACAGAGGAGAGTATTGCCTACATACCCTAGATATACACAGGCAAATCCATTTTTACTTAAACAGGACTAAACCCTTTTGTAAATCTGACCAGTTATTTTTGGCCTTTTCTGGACCTAGATTAGGATCTGCTGTTGCTAAGGTCACATTAGCTAGATGGTTGAAGGACTGTGTGACCTTTATTTACACACAACGTAATATCTCGTTGCCATTATTACCATGAAAACTCATTCAACAAGGTCGGTGGCAACTTTTGCTGCCTTCCATGTCAGAGCTTCTTTACATGACATCTGTGCAGCTGCAACTTGGACTATGCCTCATACCTTCATCAGTCATTACAAATTGGATTTGGCCTCCAGGGGAAGAGCATTTTTCGGTTCTGTGGTGCTCAGGAATGTCCTTCTGTGAGAGCCTCCCAGGAATAGAGGTAGCTGGGAACTCTGGCCCATGCATAAGGAATGAACGAGGATTAACAATATCAGATAAAGAAGTTATGTCTTACCATAACGTTCCATCTGTATTGTTGATCCTTGCTCAGTCATTATGACCCTCCCTCCCCCCCCCCTCCTGTGGTTTCTAGTGGATCTCACCATCCAGTTCTCTTAGGTTATTTGACCAGAGGTAGCCTCTACCTCCTTTAACTTGCAAACTCAATCTGAGGTAACAGGGATAGAGGGATTGTGGGTAAGAGTTTAGCTCGAGAGTTTGAAGCTGACGCGAGCTTGGAAAATGGCCGGCTCAGTTCCGAGCTCGGAACCGATACCCATGTGTAATGACTGAACGAGGATCAACAATACAGATGGAATGTTATGGTAAGACATAACTTCTTTATCTGTGTTGCTGATCTTCATTCATTCATTCCAACCCATCCACCAACCCCCTCCGAAAGACTCTTGGATGTTCGTCCTATCCTAGAATAAGGCAGTTTCTCAGAAAAAGCCTCCACTTTTCTCTCTGTGGTCTATCCTTTCCTTATGGGCAAACGAGATCTAAGGTAATATGGAGAGAGGCACTATGGGTAACGACTTAGCTCTAGAGTTTTTTGGCTGGTGTGAGCTTGGTATAACGGCCGACTTGGTTCCGAGGACGGAACCGACGCCCATTAGTAATGAATGAATGAAGGTAAACAACACAGATGGAACGTTATGGTAAGAACATTATTTCTTTTTATGTTCAGTAATCTATGACAGTACTTTGACTACAAACGTCTTTATCAGTTAGGTTTCTTGTTTTTATAGAACTGGTCTGCACACAAGGCATTGCTGCTTATGTGTGGAACATGTATCTACAGATATCACTACCATCTGACTTGGGGACAGTGCCTGGTTAAGTGAGTTGCTCCAAGTCGCACAGTACACAAAGGGAGGCAGAGAGAACCAAATCTTAGACTACAGAAAGTAGCTCATTAGCAGCTCATTGCCTTAATTCTGTGCTTTAACTGCTGTGTCTTAGTCAGAAAAAGCATACATTTATAGGAAAAAGTGATAAGAAATGTGATCCCACTCATGCTAGAATCAAAATGTGACCTGCCTGTCAAGCATGACTTGTTATGTTGAGTACATTCACACAACTGAATTCCCTTGGTGGACAGTGAAAACAGAATCTCCAACCCATTTAATCCATATAGAGTTTTAGAGCAATATGTTTGGGTATAGTTTCACCTGACGGTGTCCTGTTAGGCTCTCGAGCAAAGTTTGAAAAAGACATGTTAAGACAAAGCAAGTGTTGTAGTTAATCTTGCATTTTGCTGGAACTGATAAATTCTTACTGGCATTACCATTTCTTCCATTCTTTCAGCTGGAATTAAGTGCACTGACAACTGCTTTGCGCAATCAAGAGGAAGAGAATGGGAGGCTAATGGAACGTTTAGCAGCCCTGGAACAACAGCAGGTAAGAGCTGTTGAGAAGGCAAATTTGCAGTGTAGCAATTTGAGATATTAAAGCAGTTTGACACAGTAATATATCCTTTACATGGGAATAATGTCCGACCTAAGACTAGTGGTAGTACAGTACAGCACAGTGCTTTCTCCAGACTAGACCATTCATTATTCCACTGTGACATGTATTTTAGAGTATTCTTCTGTGATTGTAAAATGGAATCTTTGATACCGGCTCAATCAGTAACAGCAAGTAGATGCCTTTGACTATGAAGGATATTTTACTGGTAGATTTCCAAGTGGACTACAGTGGGGGCTGCTTCTTAACACTGGCATTGGCATCAACATCAACCACTTTTTCCCATTTTGTACATGGGGTCAGGGTGTAATATCTTAGGAGATGTAACAAAAAATAGAAAAAGAGTCACCAGACTGGACACTATAAAATGTTTATAGTATCTCTAAATAAATGCAGTCCAGTGCCATGGCATGATCATTGACAAACCAGTATTAACATCCCTGCACTTCATGATTTCAAACTTTTAAGAAGTACTTGCTCAGCATATTACCTCAAAATATGCATACATAAATCAGTCTTTCAGTTAATTCTCTACCTTTGGTTAATATTGTTTCCAAAAACTGAAACATTAAAATGAGCTGTGTTAAAGGAAAAATATACTTTAAAAAATGATTAAAACACGGTAGGTTTAGGTTAAGGCACTTTAATTTTGCAGCAAGGAGACAAAAACGTGCTATTACAGAGTTTGTCTAACTAGAAACAGGGGAAATACTTTTATTTTTATACATTTTTTAACTAGACATGGCCTACTAAGCTGACGTAACAGATTACCACCTTTTTCATCATCATCTGTTGACCATCATTTCCATGAATTTCTGCTGATTTATCAATTTTTATGTAAAACTTCCTGAGGAAAACAACATGGCCTTGATTACTACCAGTTAGATACATGTTATGTTACCATTCAAGGTACTATGGCTAATTCAAGCACAATGCTAACAGTTCATTTCTCTAATAATCCTTTGTCTACTTTATCTCTAAGCTACTGCAGCTACACATGTTCTCATACTTCGAACAGAGCTGATTGTTTAAAATCATTACATTTACAGAATATAGTATTGTTCATTCATTCGTTCCTGACCTAGCAGATAAGCACCTGCTTCTCAAGTACATTTCCAAAAGGCATAAACATGAATATTGCTGTGCTAGCAGTTACTAGGTCAGAGGGCATCTTGCAAGTTTCAGAAAGCATACTGCAGTTTTTAAAAAGCATCTTTTTCAGTCTCATATGAAACTCAATTTATATATAAGACAGTGCATGTAAAATAGAATGAAAAGCGTATTAATTCTTTTGATTATTAATTGGCATTAAGCATACACACATTAATACATATTTTTCTAACAGCTGACTCTGAATATAAAATAAGTACTTTTCAATATGTATCTTTCACAGTACACAAAACACAAAGAGGAAACATTTCTGAAGGCATACAAGTGCACATTCTCACTTAATAACATCACTAAATGAGAAACTTATGTACTATAGTAATAAAATTAATTAACATTCATTTCAGAAATGGCTTAAGATAGATATGTCATTTATACAATGAGGTTTTATAATATTCAGAGAATGAGAGCAAGTTCTCTTTTTTCATAACAAAAGCATTCTGTGATTTCCAAATACTAGAGTAAATATGCACTCTAAACCTATAACATTAAAATCTGGCAGGTTGTTTTTATTTTTCTTCTCCACCTACCCCTTTGAAACTTTGGGCAGTTTCCCCAGAATGCTGTGTTGCTCCTTGCCAGATACCCCTGAATGTAACCTTTTGGGGGGTCTGCACAACTCTTTGGGGAAACAAACTTTGTGGGAGCGCAGTTGTAGCACTGGGGAACAAGAGATCACAGGTGTGGAGCCCAGAGCCATCATAAAGATGGCAGTTGGTCAGAATTTCTAAACGTGGAAACAGTTATTGCGATATCATGATGTTATCATCACTCCCGTGTAATCTAAGGTGATGACCTGTGAAGCCTCTGGTCTCAACCAGAGGGTTCACAGACATTGGATCTCCCAAAGCCCTCTCCTATGAAGAGTAAGCTGACAGATGCCTCATTGTATCCTCCACTGTCAATTTTAACAGTGGCCCAAGTTCACTTTGAAACTCGGGATCATCAAGAGTGCATAGGGATACAATTGTTATTTGCCATTGATTGGGGAACTGTGGTAGAATTATGACATTTTTGGAAATGCAGACCTACTGGTGTACCATTTGTTCTACTAACAGTATTCTTATTTGTTCTTGTATGTGCACTTTCATTCTAATAATACAGCTATTATGTAAAGGCTGACACAGTACCACAAAACATAAACATAAAAATTCATATTACAGTTAATACTTTGTGTATGATTAAAGCTGCTGTTAAAACTGGATGTGCAAATGCATCCAGTGTTACCAAGAAGCTGCACACGCTGCAGTTCATAACGTTTAAACATCCTGATGTCATTCTTTGTATTGTAGCCATTCTGAAACCAGCTCAATCCTTTGTCTGCTGTGGCATATTAAATAATTTAAATGTCTGCACTCTTACTAAAGGTTGTAGAAGCTACAGAGGAAACTAATAGATCACTCAGTGACAGCCTCCAGTTGTGAAAAACAGTATTATCCACTCAGCAGTCAACACTTATTATATTCAGTGGAGACTCTGTGAATAGGAATTTCCTATAGTCCTTTTGTGACTCAGTAAATCTGAATGTTGTGATTTCCATGGTAAATCCTGCTGCTCCTTCAGTTCTGTTAACTCTTATCATTTTCTTGCAAAGGTGTAATTTATACATTCTGTCATTCGTCTTCTCAATCGCATATTTGTCATATTCTAATGAATTTTGAGTGTGGTACTGACATGACTGAAGAAGGTCGCTGGATGTAGGTCTATATTTTTGGAAATGGCATATTTTGCTTGCCACTGTGGGTATCATGCACCTGTATACATTAAATCTAAACATAGCATTTGTGGATAAAGTATATGTATAGGATAAATTAGAAGGAATTTCTCCTACACAGTTGAAGCATGAATGGTATTTTCTTTGCCCCTTCAAACCAAATAAGTGGTCATCAATAAGTTGCCCACTATAGAATGATGTGATTAAAAAATATGGCTTAACCCACTTTTAAATAAAACTTTTTTTCTAATCATTCCTACTTCTATTGGTGTATGAAGATGCCATTCTTGAGCTGACTATTCTCCTTTGCTTCATAAATATTTGTAAAAATGAATTAATTGAGTCAGTATTTAAGACTTCATCTCCACATCTATTTTCTAAAAATATTTACAAAGCTTAATTCCTGCATTGTGCTGCACAGATGCATATGTTTGTTTGTGTCTTTCGGTTTATCCCAGTTAGGGGTCGCCACAGCGGGACTCCGGTCCGCTAATGATTGGCAGTAGATTTTACGTACTGGCTTGCTGGGCCTAATGCACAACCTTCAATGAAGGAACGCCCATTCACGCATGTCGCCACACAGAAGACGCTCTAACTGAGAATCGAGCGGGCAACGTCTAACTGTGAGGCGACAATGCTACCGCAGCACCACCACCGCTGAACAGATGAATATAATGCTTAAAGATCTGTACTAGAACATCTGGCTCCATCTTCTCTTAGTATGAGATGATTTACTCAGTACAGCAGTACTGTCCTTTTCTGCAAGTACATATGCCACTGTTCTCATTTAGTGAATACTTAGGTGGAGCTCTAATAGCTTTATGTATTTTCAGCAAACATATAAACAAGGTAAACTGGGTGGTCATTAATTACAAATTCAAAAAGTTCTTGTTTTCAGTTTAAGCATTCTGAGCATCTCTTTGTAATGTAAACAACTTTGTTTCCTTAAACATGAAGAGTTAAAAGACATTGACGTGATAGTGTCATCATTTAGTATATTTTGTATTGTCCTACAGAGTGCTGATTTTCTCATAACTACTCTTTTTGCCACATTTATCCAGCATTTTTACAATTGGTTATTTTGTAAGTAATTTAAGGACTACCTGATCTTCAAGTAGGGTCACTGTAACAGTTAATCCTAAAGTATGGGTACATTTCACAGCTACCTTACTTCATCCTGGTCAGCTTTTGACTTGGTAGTACCTCTGTCTTATTGAACAGCAGCAGTATTTTATGTATCCCTGCTACTTTGCAAGACTCACTTCTCATCACATCCCAAGTCCTCTCTTGATCTAGGTCATCTGCATAGTGGATTTATACCACTTTACTGTTACTTCAAACTTTTGCAGTCGGTTATTAACTCCAAAAATGAATAACACTGATGCTGTTGTACTGCGTTATGTATGCATAGTATTTTTTTCCATGTTTTCGCTTTCAGTCAGACTGTCTCTTATCAACAGATCATAGCTTAATTGTACTATAACAAAGTATATTGAAATTATATTTTAGTTGATAATGCTTCTTCATCAAGATAAATGTGATATTTCTTCAGAAGGAGGAACCACCAACTTGTTTTCTTCAAGGTGAAGCTGATGATTCTCCAAAAGAGGAGTCACTGAATTGTTTTTTTGGAAAGGTATAGGGATTTTCTAGACTGAGGCGGGCACAGCATTTAAGTAACTCCCAGGTGCAGAGACATGAAGTCATTTTTCAAGTGGCAGGAAATTTCTACTAGAGTTAAATTGCACGTGACAGTGAAAAAGATTTGACTTTCAAATTTTTTTATTTGACAAGCAAGACCATTGTTAATGTATTACTTATCTAAAAGTAGTAGATCAACATTCTTTGTCAACATGCCAATTTGGAACCAAAGGAGCTATTATTATAAGTTGCAATAAGAAATACATTGCCAAGAAATTTTTCTTCACACAGCTGTGTTCATCTTCCAAAGTTGGGGCTTCTGCAGTTTCTGCCTGTACACCAGTTGTTCAACAGAAGTAACTGCTGTTTTTCTGTAAAACCATTATAAAGACTGTAATTTAAGTCCTTTAGCAATTCCCATATATAATCCTGCAACTCGAATACAGTTCTGGAAAGTGTCAAAGTTTAAAAGTCCTAATGTGTAAAACCTTTTACTTTCAATGTAAAGGGCAGTTAAAAGACAGATCTGTCTTTCACCTTTCCATTCATGTTTTCCTACTTCTTTTTCTAGGAATCTGTTAAATCTGTTAACATGAAGGTTTTCCTTGCAAAAGAAAAACAAACAGATTTAGTAAATTCAGGCAGAATTTGCTCCACAGCAACAGCATGCAGACAGTTTTTGAGAGCTTTGTGCCAAATCTGTTCCTACATCTTTGAGGAATCTTAATGTCAGTGTTTGGAATAGTGAAAGTGCAAATGTGGCTGAATATATACAAGTCCATGACAGAGGTATCAGAGTATTCTCCCTACTCTGAGGTGCAGTCATTTCAGAATTAGCATGTGTAACAAACAGAGTGTGTGTGTGTGCGCGTGTGTGTGCGCGTGTTTGTGTGTGCGCGTGTTTGTGTGTGCGCGTGTTTGTGTGTGCGCGTGTGTGTGCGCGTGTGTGTGCGCGTGTGTGTGCACTTGTGTGTGCACTTGTGTGTGCGCTTGTGTGTGAGCGTGTGTGTGTGTGTGTGTGTGTGTGTGTGTGTGTGTGTGTGTGTGTGTGTGTGTGTGTGTGTGAGTGCACGTGTCTTTGTGGGGCACAGCCTCTCAGATAATGAGAAATACTTTAATGGTGTAACATTAAGTTTTAAAATGTGCATTTGTTTGAGTCACAGATTAATATTACACTTTGGATCATCTCTGTTATGTAGAGGGATTGTCCTTGGCTACATCCTGCTGATGTAGGTTTGAAAATAGCAGCATGGATGCTTAAGAAGCCTGATGTGCCTTCTCACTTATTTTAAGATAGAGAAGGGTAAAGTCGTTCGTCTCTCTCTATCATAGATGACAAGCAGGCGGGGTATATCGTTTAGATGTTTTAATACAAAAAAAACCCACATTAGGATGGATAGCAGCTTTATAAAATATAAACAAACTGGTTAACAGACACACATTACATACATACATGCTTACATAGGTTCATTGGTGTTTACTAAGCTAACAATCGCAAGGGCCTTTTTAAGCCTAGCCATGCATCCCAAATGTCTGACGAATTCTGATACCCTTGATAAGTGTAAGCATGGCTCTGGGAGATTAACCATTTACAGGTTACCTGTTTGCATCAGAGACATAGGTGCCAAACCAGGGATGAATTTCCAGTTTCCCATCCAATTATCCAAGTTGCACTTGAATTGGATTAGGAAGGAACTCTGCTTCACATGGATGGGGAGCCTGTTCCATAGACAGAGTAGTCTCTGTGATACATCCTTATCTCTCCAGCAGGTCCTATTTGTATCACAGGCAAAGTTTAAGTCTTTAGAATGGGTAATTCTGGTACTCTTCGTTTTGTGAATATGCAGGAGGTCCATCAGAGTGGGGTCTGACACTGCCCTGTATGCCATGCATAGATCTCCTCTCAAAAGCCTGTAGGAGACAATACAGAGAATATTCCCTTGATGTGGTCTGCATAAAACATATTACTTATGCCCTGTATTCTTTTATTGAGGAACCTGTATGGACATTCCTTTTATTGGATATGCCTGGATAGGTACATACCAAAGGGGCATTGTACTCAATGATAGGTCTGATGAATGCTGAATACAGTGGAACAATGACTTCCTTAGACTTAGATGCCATACCTTTGTTTATAAGTTGCACAACATAGAATGATTTCCTCACTACTTTAGACAAGTGATGATCAAAGGCTAGATTACTATCTCTGTGTGTCCCCAAGTCCCTAACTACTGGGTCATCTCTAAGGGTGGTGTTGTCAGTATGATAGTTACCAAGGATGGATGACTTTCCAAAGGATACTATTATGCATTTCTTGGCATTTAGTTTTTGTCCATTACTCTGACACCAGTTGTTTGTCTGTGTCAGCCCCTCAAGAAGAACATTTGTGTCAGTGTGAGATTCAATGACAGCTCCTAATTTGCAATCATCTGCAAATTTAGTCAGCCAGAGACCACTGACATTGGCTTTGACTTCTGAGAAGTAAATGCCAAAAAGGAGCAGTCCAAGGACTGATCCCTGAGGGACTCCACTTGTGACTGGCCTCTTTGTAGAGGTGGATTCTCCAATTCTAACTTCCTGGCTCCTGTCTGTGAGGCAGTTGGCTATCCACCGGGTGGCATACGGGTTTGTACCTAGCCTCTTGAGTTTGTCAACAATGCCCGAGTGGAGTATTGTGTCATATGCCTTGGCCAAATCAAGGTAGGCAGTGTGAATGATTTTGCCCTCATCCATTGCTTTGGTGACTTCTCAAAGAAGTCCACTGGGTTGAGTAGGCATAATCTGCCCTTTATGAAATCAAACTGGGTTGTGTCCAGTGTCTGGAGGTTTACTATATCTCTGTTGATCATCTCCATGATAATTATTTCCATGGCTTTACATATAAGACTAGTGAGACTTATAGGTCTGTAGCTACCAGGGTCTGTAAATGGCCCACCTTTGTGCAGAGGAATGACTGTTGCCTTTCTCCATTCATGAGGCATGAAGCCTGTTTGGAGGCTGCAGTTAAATAGTAATTCCAGAGGCCCTGATAGGTCATGTTTCATGTTATTTTGAAGGCATCCTGGAATATTGTCTTGGACCAATGATGCAGTGTTCTTGGTCTTAGAGAGAGCATTAAGGACCTGCTCCCTAGTGATAGTAGGGAGAGTTATATTTTATGATATTTCCTGAGGGAAGATTGAGGGGTAGAGTGGAGTAAAGTTGGAGCTGAATTTATCAGCCAGGAAGTTTGCTATATCTTCTGGCTCAGTATAGGTGGCTCCATTTACAATGAGCTCTGCACACAATTGTGTATTGCCTTTGAGGTTGTGGACATAGCTAAAGAATACTTTGTGGTTGCCCTTGGACTGGGAGGCCAAACTTATCTCAAATTTGGCCTTGCTAGACTTTATCTGTCCTCCTGAGTTGTTTAGTTTAATTGGAGTGCTTTTATCCTGCTGGGTGCTGCATCTCCTAATTTTTCCCATGATTTTCTTCCTCCTGTTATACATCTGATTGATTTTTTGATTCCACTAGGGTGGCTTGTTTTTTGAGTTAGTTCTATACTTCTTCCTGGTAGGTACAGCTGCCTCTATACAGCTATTAACATGCTTGTACATGGTTTCTGTGAACAGTTCTGCATAGGCAGAAGTGTTCTCAGGGTTCATAGTGGCTTGAAATTTTGCCAGGTTCTCATTTAATAGCAGGAGGTTAGCCTTAAAATAGTTCCTGAATATCACCGGTTTAGCTGGGGGTCCAGATTTTATTTTTACTTCAAAGGAGACCATTTTGTGGTCTGACCTTATCAGGGAAGCCATTATAGTAGGGGGTGTGCAGCACTCTCCCATATTAGTGAGGACCAGATCCAGTATGGTTGCACCCCTGGTTGGTCCATTGACTGTCTGGTCAAGGGAGTTTGTGTTTACAAAATCCAGGAATCTGTACATGTACGTTTGATGTCGTATAGGATTCCCAGTTAATAGTGGGGTAATTAAAATCTACAAAATTCTACATAGGACAGACTAAAAGAATGCTTAAAGTGAGAATAATGGAGCACCTGAGAGACATCAGGAATAATAAGTTAGAGAGCCCTTTGGCTCAACATTTTGTGAGATTTCACAACTCTGATGTTAATAGTTTTAAGGTGTCTATATTAGAAGAGATTAATAGTAATGAAGCTAGTGAGGAAAAAATAAAAAATCTACTTTTAAAAAAAGAATTAATCTTTATTTTAAAATATCAAACGTTGATACCAAAGGGATTGAATGTTGACTGTTGTTGGAAGTGTGTAATGTGAACATGTCTTTTTAAATGGTAATAGATTTTTTAATTGATTAATGAATTCTTAATTGTATAATGAATTAATGGGTGTGTATATAAATATGGATAGAGATGTACTGTTATTTACTCCTTGAAGGCTTTGGTGAGCCGAGGCGCTAGAGACTTTTCAGACAATAAATCGTTTTTTTGGTGAACTGGCAGTTGTTGTATCCTGTATTCGGGCTGTGGTTCCTGGTCGAGCTGAATAGCTGGTGTTGTGATTTATATTGGGTAATTAAAATCACCCATGAATATGGTATTGGGTTGTATGGTTAGTGTTTCTAATAAGTTTAAATACATGGTATGGGTTTCTGGGGTCATAGAGGGACCTATAGCTTGTGAGGAAGTGGTATTGGATTTTACCTATGCTGATTTGAACATGGAGCAGCTCAAGTGCATTGACCTGTTTGACCAGCCTTGAAGTATATTTATTTTTGATGTAAATAGAGACACCTCTACCTTTAGTCCCTGCCTGTGAAGTAGCTGGTCTAAATGTGTGGAAGGTATTATAACCTTGCACTGTTGGTGTGCTGTCTGCGGCTTTAAACCATGTCTCTCGCACAGACATCAGCATTCTCTAGGATAAAGAGAGCTTCCAAGGAGTCTCAACAGCTTACTACAAAATGGCAGTCTAGTTTGCACGTGCTTAGTATTTATACACTTGCGCGAGCCCTTGGATAACTTCTTAATGGTACATACATACACATTTATCTACAGGTGATATAGTCTGCCTTGACACCCTAATGTACCTAGTCTAATTGAGTGTAAGGGTATGGGATTTTGTGGAAGGCATGCAGTCCTTCCCGTGGAGTGCATAACACTGTAATTGAAAATGGCACATGCATGGAAGCACACATGTAACAAACTGCTGCCATTGTAAGATGTGTCGACCACCTTGGGGGCTGGGGCAGGTCTTCAAATTAGAAAAAAAGCAATGGCTGTTTGAATAATGGACTTCTGTGATGATGTCTCACATATCTGGGACAGATGGGGGATGCTCAAATCGTGTATGTACTGATGGCAGGTAGCCAGCAGGAAAAAAAAAAAAAAGCAATTAGAAAAAATCAGACTTGGACTCACAATTTCAGGTTTCACAGATGTTATTGGGAGCCATCCTTATTGAAGTACCGAATGCCAGACTCTATGAGGAAAATGCAGTGGTAGTGATAGCAGCCCACTGCTGCTTTCTGTTAAACTATTAAATAGAGTTTGATTAGGCCAGTTCTATATTAGCATAAGCCACGGTGGTGCAGCGGTAGCGTTGTCGCCTCACAGTAAGAGCTTCTCCCGTTCGATTCTCGGCTTGAGCGCCTTCTGTGTGAAGTCTGCATGTCCTCCCCGCAGTCGAGTGGCTTTCGAAAGAAAAGTGTGAATGGACGTGCCTTTGTTGAAGGTTGGGCATCGGGCTGGCACCTCAGCACCATAAAAATCTACTGCCAATCATTAGTGGACCGGAGTTCCACTGTAGCGATCCCTAACTGGGAAAAGTCGAAAGAAGAACAACAACTTGAATATTAAGAAGTTTAATTATTTCAAGGTTTATAGTACTGCCACTCATTACCCGCGGTGGTGGTGCTGCGGTAGCATTGTCACCTCACAGTAAGACACTGTCCGGTTCGATTCTCAGCTAGAGCATCTTCACTGTGGAGATAATGCATGAATGGGCGTACCTTCGTTGAAGGTTGTGCATCAGGGCTGGTAACTTGGCACGTAAAAATCAACTACCAGTCATTAGCAGACTGGAGTTCCGCTGTGGCGACCCCTAACCGGGAAAAGCCGAAAGACACAACAACAAGTACTGCCACTCATTAGGCTTTGTCTTTTAACTATTAAGCTCAAAGCACCTTCCTTACTTCACCTGTTACAGGTTCAAAGCACATATAAGACAGAGTCTGATGTGGGTTTCTTTATGGAATTACTCTTACAGTGCACAGTTTCATTTTAGTCCCATTTGCATTGGTTGTCATATAGATCATTTCACCACTTCCATTTTATGGTGTAACGGATGTTTAAACTTTTAAAACAATGTTAACCTGCTTAGTGTTCAAACTGTGGTATACAGTGTGTTTTTGTTGCATTAAATGATTTACAGGGTTAAGGTTTATGAAAAATAAATATACACACATTTTTGTTGCTTTTATTTAATTCAAAGTACATTTGCATCTTTTCACTTCCTTAAACAAAATTTGGCACTGCTTGTAGTTATTACTTTGCTCAGTCTTCTTCCTCATGGCTGCTCTCTTGACCTTTTGTCTCCCCTTGGTGAAAGCCACATGATCATTTGTTCCATAGAGGCAGCATACTGACAGTGTTAGTATCACTGAAATTAGTACTGGGCTTATCGTTTTAATCTCTACCTCAAACGTGCATACTAGTTGGCATCCAAGGAGTTAAGAGTGGAGTGGCCCTTTGTATTGCATGACCACACCTTCATGTGATGTGATCATTTGGCCACAACTCCCTTGTCTACCATATCCCCACTCCCCCAAAGAGACAAGAATAGGCTAAGCCTCATCATTCCTCTCCACCCCCATGCTAGCTCCATCAAATGTCCGGAATGCTAATCATACTTTATTTTGTACTTCAACATCAGTAAAACTTTATCGAGGGGAGCACAGAGCGGAGTGTGTCCAGTGTCCTGGCTTGCTCCAACCACCCGGTAGTTAGGTGCTTGCTAGTACCTGGGATACTATTAGAAACAGCAAAATGAAAAACAGAAAAATTATTGGGTCCAATCCCAGTAATGCAAGCCCTAAAATTTCTAATATTCGAGTTGGTAAGTCTGTCTGGCCGATCTTGTAATTAGGTGGACTTTTCTTGGAAAAAATATAAATAAAATTCCTTCTACAAATCAAGCTTAAATAACTCCGTCAGAGTCTCTTCAAAGTCTTGTTTGTAATAAAATAAATAATAATAGTTGAAAATAAGATTGATCCCATATGTTCTACTCTGGATCTCTAAGCCGTGACTATTTTCACTTATTTAAAATAAAAATCAGTTTAAAATAAAAAACGATCAAGTCACTGCTGCTAAAATAATAATAAAACTCTGGTATACCGCTGAGAAAAAAAAAAAAAAAAGAAAGAAAACAGTTGTAAAAAAAGTCTTTATTCTTGGTAGATGAGCGCAGTAATAACCAGAAACATTGTGAGTTACATTTGTTAAATCCAAAAATTCTTTCAGTGAAAATGCATCTCCAATTAAAATTAAAACATTTGTGTTGTGTGCAACAAGCACGTTTTTTCGTGTTGTGTGCATAAACATTGTAAACACCCCTTCAGTGGGTAGATTCGTGCTGAGAGCAAATTTTACAATACCTACTACTAAGAGTATACATTGCAGTAAAGAAAAACACATTCGTGCTGTGTGCATCTTTAATTATTCATGCCGTGTGCATGAAGCATTGTTACTATATCTTCTGTGGGGAGATTCATGCTGTGAGAAGTGATAAGGATACAAGTGAAAAACATCCACATTAACTTCCTTTAGGTAGGGGGATTCGTGCTGTGAGCAACACAGTCTAATATGATCAGGTTAAAACAATACCTATATGCGCTTCATGCATACAAATCGGCAGCCACCTGTGGGGAATTTCGTGCTGTGTGCACATATTCATACCATTAAAAATACAATTAACAATAAGCATTGCCTAACTTTCTTCAGGCTCAAACTTAAATTATATTATATTTATCCTTCTTGGGGGATTCTAAATCTTGTTGTTACTACAGGACTTAGCTTTAGTGGGGGCTTAGGACAACTTACAGTTTAGTGGAAATATAAATAAAAGGAATAAAAGGTTAGAAACGACATATGGTATAATACTGTGGCTTATAGTACCATTAAGATAGAACTTGAAGGAGGAAGCTACTACATGATAGAGCAAAATCCCAAAAAGGGAAGGCATCTCTGATCAGTATTAGCAAAAAACTACGGGCACTCATAAAATCGTCTAAGGCCAGCTTCGAGAGAAAAATTGCACAGGACACTAAGGATAATAGCAAGGCTTTCTTTAGTTATGTTAGGAACCTGGGTGGGAATTCCCAGATATGCTCAGAATTAGTCCAAAATGACAAAAAATACACCGAACCCACAGACATTGCCAACATCCTAGCTGACAGGTTCAGCGCAAACTTCTCCCCCCCCCTTCCACACCAAAAGGGCAAATATCTATCCCAGCAGAGTGCTGCCCCCCTGACATCTCAGATGCCAAGGTAAGAGCCACCCTCTCCAAAGCAAAAAACACAGCATCAATGGGACCAGACGGTGTCCCGGGCTGCATCCTACATGAACTCCTAGAAGAACTAAACCCAAACATAAAACTACTGTTCAATCTCAGCCTTACTACAGGATATGTACCCAAAGAGTGGCGTACAGCAACAGTGGTCCCTCTCCACAAAGCTGGTGCCTCAACGGATCCTGGAAACTATCGCCCCATAAGCTTGACTAGCTTGGTCTGCAAAGCTATGGAAAGGATCATCATGGACCTCATAAATAAAGATATTGGGGACCTACAGACACTGGATCCTACCCAGTTCGGCTTTGTTAAGGGCAGATCCTGCCTCTTAAACCTGGTCGATTTCTTTGAAACAGTCGCCAAGGCCATTGACAAGGGGAAGGTGGTCCACACAGCCTACCTGGACCTTGCAAAAGCCTTCGATACAATACCCCACTCGGGCATTATAGATAAACTCACCAGCTTAAATATAAACCCCTATGTCACTAGATGGGTTGCAAACTGGCTCAAGGACAGAACCCACATGGTTAGAATTGCTGGAGCCATGTCAGACTCCAAACCAGTTACAAGTGGCATCCCACAAGGCTCAGTCCTGGGACCTCTCTTGTTCGGTATATATTTCTCGGAGGTACAGGCTAACACAGAAGGACTGTGGCTGACCAAGTTTGCAGATGACTGCAAACTGGGCGCCATAATAGACTTTCCAGCCGATACAAGCATCCTACAAAAGGGCCTCATAGAAACAGACGGCTAGTGCCAGAGCCATGGCCTCAAGATAAACGCCAAAAAGTGTATAGTCATCCCCTTTGGCAAAAACAAAGTGCCCACAAATTACCACATAGGTGGTAATCCATTAAGTATGGAAGAAGTAATTAGGGACCTGGGGACCCAAGTAGATAGCAATCTCTCATTTGACAACCACGTGGCCAAAGTGGTTAGAAAAACATTTTATATAGCCCACCTAATCATGAAGGGATTCACATCTAGATCAGGGGAGGTCATCGTGCCTCTTTACTCATTCCCTCATCAGGCCCATAATTGAGTACAATGCCCCTTTTGGGATGTACCTTACCAGACACCTGCAGCAACTGGAAAGACCCCAAAAGTACCTCACCAAGAGGATCAAAGGGCTCAAACAGATGCCATATGCTGCCCGGTTAAAGAAACTCCAGCTCTACTCAGTGGCATACCGCCTGCTCAGAGGCGATCTGTGCCTGACGTATAAAGCCATGTCCAACCCGGAATTAATGGACATGCTGCACCTCAGAAAATCCAAATCCCATCGAGCTACGCGCTCGAGAGACTTGAACCTCAGCACTGAAATAAATAGGACATGCTGGAGGGACAGATTCATAACCCAGAGGCTCCCTTCACTCTGGAATAAAATCCCAGTCCAGGTTAGGCAGAGTCCCTCATTGACCCTCTTCAAGAGGAATCTTGATGAGTGGATGGGAGATAGCAGGTTTACCCCGAGTATCACTTATGTGTCACTGTTAGACAGAGGCACAGTATACTAACCTCGAAAAAGGGCATAGCAAAATTCATTTAAAATGGGTGGCGAAAGCCAAACACACTCTGGCTAGGCTTATAAATGCCCTAGGGCAGATAGCCTAGTATGAACCTATGAATTTATCCTAGTCTCTTGCCGGGGTTGTTAACCTTTATAGAAGCGGCAACTATTCCGTGTCCTGATCAACGTTTGTATTATTACTTTGTGAATGCTAGTATTCTTTCAAATCATTCAGTGTATGAACCATGACTTTTCCTGCAGCCATTTGAGCTGTTAGTGAGACTAAAACGTGGAAACATGAGTGATTCGTTGATGTGTATGAGAGGGACCAATCAAAATTTGTCAGAATAGAATGCGGGAAGACATATACGAAAGACACTTAGAAAAAATATATATTAATGAGCGGAGGGTCAGGTGGGGGCTGTCCTTGAAGGTGGGCGTGGTTGTTAATGACTGGCTGATTGGTGGTGGATGGTGGGTTTTGTGGCACGGGAGTCCCTCTGATTGGTCATGAGGTGGTGTGGAAAATATGTGGGAGGGCGGGATGGTGACGAGGACTAGTGGGAGGCATTATGTGCATGGGATTCTGTCTGATTGGCCATGAGGTGGTGTGGAACATGTGGGGAGGGCAGGATGGTGACGAGGACTTGTGTGCGCAGTAGTTAAGCTAATTGGTCGTGAGGTGGTGTCATAATTGGGGAGGGGCAGGTTGCTGACAATGGAGGGGGGGGGTGGCGCTAAATGCGCGGGAGTAGTCGTGATTGGTGTAGTACCAAGATGATGGTGGGCGGTGAACAAAGGAGGAATAGAGAGAAACGCCTATTGTGAGCATCAAAAAAAGTGGGGGAGGATTAAACATACTGTGATTGGATGAAATGGGTTAGTAGATTATGCGCGGGAAGGGTCTTTACTCAATCAGGTACACAGTGGGTTGTCCGTTTGGTGGGAGGTGGTGTCGAGGGTTGTTCTGTGGACGTGCAGTGGTAGGATAGGCTGGTGTTAAGGGACAGCAACCTATGGGAAAACTAGTGGTAGTCCCCCTTAGGTGTGGGCAAATAGTGTTCTGGTTCTATGTCACATATGACAAGCCTTGAACGGGTCCTGTTTTTTGGTGGGATGATTCAAAACAATTTAAGAATAAATAAATAAACACTGGAAATACAATTACTTCGTTCTGGTCTAAAGCGTGCTAGAATGTATCCCGAGTGAATCAGAGGCTTAAATTAAAATTTCTAGTCGGAGCATGGATTTAAAAGCAATCATTTTGTTTTATTACAGTGTGTACCTTAAAAATGGGTGCCATAAAACGGGAGGACCTTTGGGTGCTGGCTGTTTCTGTTCCAGAAATAAAAAATAAGAATAAAATCCGTAGCTAAATAAAATAAATAAATAAATAAAATAATATCCCATACTACCATAGGTGGGTATTACAAGGCAATATTTTCCGTGAGTTGCCTTAGGTAGAAAAATTACATAACTGCAAGGCTAATCAAGGCACCTAACATTCAGTGAGCCATGGATATGGATCGAGCTGGATCTGACCCGTTTTGGAGGGCAGGAGCGACATTGAAAATGTCAATGACATATTATCAAGTTGTGGGGTGGCATTGTCGGACAATAGACTATACCTAGACACCAAAATATTAGAGATTGTGTTTAAGCTGAAAAAGAAAAAGCTAAAATAGATTTTTGCGCTTTCGCTTGGAAGCTTCTTCAGATCTACCACTTTTAAGGTTCAGTTAAGAGTAATGTACACATTTAATACCAACCTGTTTAAGACCAGGGCTGCTAGATTAATCAGATGGCTATTAAGTTAAAGATTAAATTATACCAATTCAATTTATCTTTATAAAATTAGAGACAACAAAATAGATAAAGATAAAAAATCAATCAAAACATTTCTGACCCCTAGTTAGACAGAGAAGGATAACCAGTGGGATTATCATTCAGGGTGAAGTCATTGTCTGCCATTTTCAGAACAAAATAACCCATATACAACAGGAATTGGTCCGAGATCATTCATATCAGGGCTGTCTGTTTCCCGTTTCAAACCCTCTTCCATACCTTTTTGCATGAAGATTCTTTATATGATTAAATCCATCATAGCAGGCCCGTGGTCGTCTGCTCATTTCCTGCTGGACCATAATACCCTGGTATTTGGGAATGGATTTGTGCATGTAGCTTGGTCCTGTAAACTTAACTGATTATTATGGAAGAAACACTTTTCATAGGTTCATAGGTTAGTACTAAGCTAAGTGCCCTTGCAAGCCATTTTAAGCCTAGCCAATTATCCCTTGTGAGACTCAAACTCTGCACCTTGTGTTTGTAAGGCAAGCACTTTAACCATTAGGCCACCCTCCTTCAACTGATGTGAACTAACTTTGAAACTGATACTTGAGAAAAAACATACCGTAACCACATTTGTGTAACCTTATAGCACAGAAAACATAACAGAGAAATGTGAACGAAGCTTGGTCCTGTAAAAATAACTAATTATTATGATGGAAAAAATACTTTTCAACCGATATGAACACTCTGTGAACAGATACTTGAGAGCACAACTACAAAGTAATTATTATGGAAAACACACTTTTCAACTGATGTGAACACTCCGTGAACAGAATCTTGAGAAAAAAAAAATGTAACGTAGCCACATTTATGTAACTTTGTAGCAAAGACAAAGTGAAGAAATGTGAATCAATTCCCAATTCAGCTGCACGGGAATTTTGTAGTGGGTTTTTTTTTTTTTAGGCGGGATTGTTGCTTTGGCATCAGGTCTGTGCCTCAGCTGTATGGAGCCCTGGACCCTGTATTAGTGTTGTGGAAAATTAACTGCAACAAATCTGATGGGAAATCTGCCTTACCTGAGTAGCTGATAAAGTAGTGGCCTTGAAAACATTAGTTATCAGATTGAAAAGCAACATAAAATTAAGCTATTGAGTAACAAGATAAAAACACTCTACCTGCAAGAATCAAACATGCAATCTGGGTATTAGAATCGACATCGTTGAAACAAGTCCAGGGTTACATAATTTGAGATTGGTGATTAGTTTTTTGTATTTTAGTAGTATGTGTGGTGTTTAAATTTTCTTAGATTCAGAACACATTTAATGAGATCTGTGTGTTCAGTCCAAAACCCCTGTTTGCATTAAGTCTTAGTTGCCATTCTAGTTGTCTTTTTTCTAGCAGTAGGTTTGTGGGGCCCTATAGGTCTTGACATGGAATTTGAATGTGTTGTGAGAAGGACTATCCATACCGTGTTTTGCTAGTGCATTGCTGCGGTTCTCGTACCTTATATCATGGAGGTGATGAGCTATTCTGTCCTTTAGTTTGTTGATGGTTTTTCCAATATAGAAGTTTCTGAATTTTGTGCATTAGGCTTGGTAGACAACACATTCGCTGTTGCAGTTGTATGTCCCTTTACTTTTGTAGTTTACATTGGTGTTAGGGCAATTGAAACAGTCTGATTTGCTGACTGTTTTGCAATAACCGCATCCTTTTCGGTGGCAGGGGTATGTGCCAGGTTTCGTCATGGGCAGTGGATCTGAGTGTCTGCTGGCTTGTTCTAAGATCTGTTTAATGTTTCTGTTCCTTCGTATGCTGAAGGAGGGTTTTTCTGGGAATAATGGTCTGATGGTGGGGTTGTTGTTAATAATGCTCAAGTTGTCAATGATGATTTTCTTAAGTACTTGAAAGTCAGTTGAAAGTCAGGATTAAGGCCATTTGGTTTTGTACGTTTTGCCACTTTCTGTTGTGGTCAGTGTAAGTCCTGTACTCTGGGTTTGCTATTTTTGCATCTTTGATTGGGTCAAGTATGCTTTGTATCAGTTTACTGTTGTATCCCCCTTCAAGAAAATCTTTTTCCAGGTTGATGAAGTTGGTGGTAAAATCCCTAATTTCTTTTGAAACCCTTGCCATATGTAGACCTTGGGATTTTATTACGTTCTTTTTTTGTGAGGAAAGGGTGCATGCTTGCCTGGTGTGAAAGTAGGTTTGTTCTTGTTGGTTTCTGAAAAAGATTGTTGGATAGCCTTTCTTTGCTGCTGTCCTTGGTGATAATGAGGTCCAGGAAGGTTGCTTTTTCTCTGCTGTAGCTGTTGGTAAACCTTAAGAATTCGGTTGAATTGTTGATGTGGTTAAAGAAGCTTTGTAATTCTTGCTCAGTCCCGTTCCAAATGATAAGTATATCATCAGTGTAACGTAGGTAGCATTACATTTTGTAGTAGAATTGGGAGCTGTATATATGCTCGTTTCCCATTTCCCAAGGGCTGTATTAGCTAAACTCGGGGCCATTGCAGCACCCAATGCAATCCCGAGCTTCTGTCTGTAGTGTCGGTTGTTAAAGCTGAAGAAGTTATTGTTGAGGAGCAGGTTCAGAAGTCTACTAGTGACTTTGATTTCAAATTCCTTGTCGATTCCCTGATTTCTGGGGGCTTCAGCCACTGCCGTTATGCAATAGCTGTGGGACAGAACTGTTCAAGGATTCCACATCAATGGTCACTAGGAAGGAATCAGCCTTAGCTGGGATGTTTTTGATTTTTTGTAGCAGGTCTCTCATGTCAAGGATGAAGGATGGATTCCTTTCAGCAAGGGGTTTAATCTTAACTTCAAGATAAACTGATACTGCTTCTGTGATGCTCCCTCCACTGGCAGTGACAGGCCTGTACGGTGGATCTTTGATGGATTTGTGGGGTTTGGGAATTCCAAAAAAATTAGGGAGTCTGGGGTGATCACCGGTGAGGAATTTCATCAGTCTGTTGCTAATGAGCGTTTCTTCACAAAGAAAAAGCAGTTCTTCGTTGATTTTGAAATATGCTTCCTTTAACTTATCCAGGTGCGATGTTTCATAAAAAGTGGTGTTGGAGAGCATATTGAAAATTTTGTTGTTGTAGGCTGTCGTGTCCATGACTAGTATGCTGCCCCCTTTGTCGGCTTTCATTACTTTTCTCGTTTTGTCTATGCTGAGGTTTTTCAATACTGTTCTCCCTCTGATTCAAGTTGTAAAATCTAGGCTTTTTTCTTTTCTTCAGGGTTTTTCTAAAATCTGCCTCACATTTGTTTTCAAAAGCCGTAATGGTGAGGTGGGGGCAGCACAGAAATCACTCGGCCTTGACCACCTTTCTTTATTGTGCTTTTCTTCTTTTTCATGAAAGAATATTTTTAAATTAAGTTTTCTTGTAAATACTTTAAGGTCCATGATGAGTGAGCAATGTCGGCTCTTTGATGGGGGACAAAGGTAAGCCCCTTTTGAAGTACCTTTATTTCTGTGCTGGTAAGTGGTTTTTCTGAGTGGTTCCAGATTTTATTGTACTTCCTTGGTTGTTTCTCCTGTTTGGGAGATCCACGGGGGGGGGGGGGACCCAGAGGTGCTTCAGCTCTCTTTTCCCCTACCAGGTTCTGTCCCTTTGTTGGGAGCAGTGTATGGGGGATGAACTTAGCCAGTGGTTGTATGTTTCTGTGGTGTGTCTGTCCATTGGAGAGGATACCAGTGAGGTTAGACAGTTCGTATGGAAGATTTGATGTGGGGTTCGAGTTGGGTTCATTTGCTGGATTACAGTCTGGCCTCCCTGAAAAAACTGGGGGCTAGGCCCCCAATAGTTATTGGGATTGTTGGCCGGAGATGTTGTAGGTAGGATCGAGAGTCGGCCTTGGGCCCTTCTGTTTTCTTGCATAATCAGGTTCACCACTGGAGGCGTAATGGGAGTTGTCGGGGTGTTTAGTGAGGCTTCAGGGTGATCCGTGTTTATTCGGTCTGGTTGTGCAATGTCCAGTGTCTCAGTGTGAGCTGCAGGTTTAACTCCTGTGTTCATGTTGTAGAAATGTTGGGTATCTCTGTTTAATGGGTTGTCCATTAGCAGGAAATGCTGGTTTAGATTAGGTCCGTTTTGTTTGTTGTTGAAAAAATAGTCCCTTGTAAGTTTTTGGTGTTTTTTCATTTTCATTTCATTGTCATTTCAGAGTAGTTTTTCCTTTATGGGCTCGACTTTGTAATTCAGGTCCATGATTCTCTTAACTTTGTCATTCAAGTCAAGTATTTTTGTTTTGATTATGTCGTGTTGTTCAATATTGTGGTTGATCAGGATGTCCAAGAGTTTGTCCCGTCTCTTTTAATGTGGAATCCAGATTTTGATTACTTTTTCATTCTTGAATTTGTAAAAAAGCTTTTTGTTATCAGTCCTTTGGGGACCATACTGTGTTGTTTACAGGTGTTGAGGTATGCTATGTCCCATTGGAGGAGTTAGAGGTCGGTGAAAAGATGTTCCAGCGTTGATGGTCGTTGTTTTTTTTATTTTGGGGTGTATCTGTCATCCATGACCAGTCTATCGTCGGTTGTATGAAAAAGCTCTTCAATCCATCCATGTTTATAAGAACTGTTGCCAGACAAATCTCCTCTTGGTTAAGTTGTTATATGGCGGGTGGCCGATGCACACAACACAAAATAACGTACTTGTTGCACACAATATGAATGTTTTAATTTTAATTGGAGATGTATTTTCACTGAAAGAATTTTTGGATTTAACAAATGTAACACTGTAATATTTCTGGTTATTACTGCGCTCATCTACCATGAATAAAGACTTTTTTTTTACAACCAACGTTTTCTTTTTTCTTTCCCTCAGCGGTATACCAGAGTTTTATTATTATTTTAGCAACAGTGACTTGATCGTGTTTTATTTTAAATAAGTGAAAATAGTCACGGCTAACAGATCCAGAGTTGAACATATGGGATCCATCTTATTTTCAACTATTATTTATTTTATTACGAACAAGATTTTGAAGAGACTCCAACTTAGTTATTTAAGCTCAATTTGTAGAAGGAATTTTATTTATATTTTTTCCAAGAAAAGTCCACCTAATTACAAGATTGGCCAACTTACCAACTTGAATATTAGAAATTTTAGGGCTCGCATTATTGGGATTGGACCCAATAATTCTTCTGTTTTTTATTTTGTTACTTCAACATAAGTGGTATAGTTAAGCATTACCTGTCATAACAGTAAACCTTCACAGGGAGGTCGCTGTTACTAATAAGGATTCCCACCTTTCTTTCACCTAGATGTTTATGTAGCGTATTGCAATCTTACTACTACCCTGTTAATTCACAGTCTGTAATGATATGTTATTTTTCTCTAAGGCCATTAGACTTGTAACATGGTGGCCTTTTTTGAACACTTTAAAGGGGCTCAAAAAACAGAGTAGAATAATTCTCCTTAAAGTTCCACCTATGCATGAAAGTCTAACTGTACTAGGATAACCACATCAGACTCTTTACCATGAAATTTTAAATATAAGAATTTAAAAGCTTATCACAGCCTTCTGAATGCATTCTTTAAAGAATTATTAGCTCTTACCTCTCATTTGTCACAGTTATTTTCCATATATCATGTTTACCAGTGTATACTTCACATAATGCCATACTTTATTTTGACATTTTGAAATGCATACGTTGAAATATGATCTAATATACCCACCATTAAACAAGAAAACTGTAGTGCTGCAGTCATCAATCCTTTCACCCACTGTAACTTCTTCAGTTTCCAGCTTGTTGACAGTTTTTACCTGTCCTGTTATATGAAAACGTCATTGCTGGGTTCCCGTCAAATTTTCTTCATTGCCCCCATTTTCTAAATACCATACAAAGAAATACTGATTCTTGGTAACATCTCTTCTTGGAGTTCTGACACTAAAGTCATTTTTAGTGGATTTGCTTGATCAAACCAAGATGCCTTATACATATACAGTAATATAACGGTTAACTAAGCTTCACATATGCAGCACTACACAGATCTAATTTAAATAAAAATGATTAATAGGGTGAAGCTTTAAGATGTTGACAAGTTTTCAACTACATATTATTACTGTTAATTAGAAATTAAGAACAACCTTTTAGCTTTAAAAAAAACATGCTCACCCTTCCAAAACCAAGTAAATTTATCAAAAGCAACACTAAATCAAGAATCCTGACAGTGCTACTTAATGATGCACCTGTACCCCCCTGAGCCCATGTTATATTATATATCTGTCTCAGAGAATAATGACTTAATCCTTCTATAATATCTTATGATATATTTTTCAGATCTAATCCTTCTCAATGCATAGACCATAATTTACTGTTGTATTAGTTTGTAGTTAAACAAAATATAAATTACTAGAAATCTTGCTCATGCTCTTTTTCTGGTAAGTTCAGTTCTGACCAGACAAAAGAGAAGCAGTCAGTGGTTAATCAGTGATGCATCTCACTAATTTTTCACACTTTTCTTATAAGACTCAAGGTCTGCAAAAACTAGAAACACTGTTGATGACTCCTTGCTGGTTAGGAAAGTAATCTCTCTTTTTTTTGTTTGAGTTGCTTAAACTGATAGAGCTGCTTTCTGTTTTACTTGTTTCATTTTGTTTTCTGTTTTGAGAAATCTGCTTGGCCTGATGTTTTTGTTCTGTGTGGCAGATAAACACTTAAATTACCCAGGGTGCACAGTTCATGTGCTTATTTCATTGGTTAATTTGTCTCTTGAGTGATTCTTAAATACACAGAGTATATTGGTGGCCTTGTCTTTTCTGATAAGACTCACGGCCTGCAAAAACGACAAATACTGTTGGTGACTCCCTGCTGTTTTTTTCCCACTCACCCTGCCATTCCTTAATTTGCTTTTTAAACATGGTGATTTTTAAATTGCCCACCATTACTGTAAATTAAGCTTTATAAGTCCCTCCTTTTCCTACACTGCAGTTGATATCCTTAATTATTTATTTGCCTTTTCTTGTGTTTATTTAAAAAAAAGTGCATTTTGACTCTCGTTGCCTTTTCTACTGATTTACTTGCTCTAAAGACATTATCTATCTAACTGTTGGATAAAGTAGTGCATTTTTACACTCTAGCAAGCTCTTTTCTGTGTTTTTACATCAAGCGGACAAAATGTTTTCTATGCAGTAGCAGGTGGGTGGTAGCCTGGTCTGTATAAGTTGCGGAAACACACTAGAGATTCCTTCATGTAGTTGTTTTATTAGCTGGAGGGCTTATTAATCAACTTGGCTTGTTTTAGTGCCTTTATAAATTCTGCACAGTTGAGGGGTTATTTGCTCATGTCTGTAAAGCAAAATACTTTTATTGAATAATCACACTTTTATATGCTGTTTAAAGTACACTCTTATCATCTTAAATTATTTATTGCCTTTCTTTAAGTTTAAAATTGTCTGTGGTAGCATTTCACTCCAAACACTCTTTTACTGTGTTTTTACATTTGGAGGACTGGGATTATTCATCTAGTGGCATTAGGTGTTTGTTTGGTCTGTCTGAGTTGGGAAACACAGAAAATGCTCTAAGTGTAGTTGTTTTATTGGCCAGAGGCTCATTAGTCAGTTTTCTGTATTTCTAGTACTAGTATAAATTTGGCATGTTTGCACAGTGCTGCTCACAGTGCTAGTGCCCTGTACAGATACAAAGTGAAAGTTTAGTGTGCTATTTATTGTTTGCTTTTTTTTTTTTGCACTTCTTTAAAGTTTAAAGTTGCATTTTCAAACTGCTGTAAGAGCTGCTGTTCTACACTGAAATACATTGTATCTAGTGTTTCTTAGTATTAGGCATCTGTTTGTAGTTCTTTAACACTTTAGCTCCAAACCAGTCATTTTACATTAAAGAGGGTCAAAGTCTGCACTCCTGTGGCAGAAGAGGGCTGATTTCATCTATCTGAGCTGGGAATTGCTGGTAGAAAGCTCACTGTGCACTTACCTGTTTGACCTTGGGGGATAGTAGTGTAAAACTTGCTTTTTTTCTGATTATATATAAGCCTGGCATTTGCACGAGCCTTAGTTCATTTATCCCCAGCTGCTCATCTCCTGGCAACACCACCACAGAATCTGAGAGATTTTTATAACATCTGAAACCACCCTTGGCAAGACAAATTAAATTAAGTATCATTTGGCACATGCATTGCTTATTTTCCTTATAATTTGTAAGTTTATGGAGCTGTTTATTGTTTTTTGCATTGCTTTTATGTTTAAAGTTGCATTTTCAAACTACTGTAAGGGCTTCTGTTCTGCATTGAAATACATTATATCAGGTATTTTTAGTTAGTATTAGGCATCTGTTTGTGGTATCATAACATTTGGGCTCCAAACCAGTCAATTTTAAGCAGCAGTGATTACTGGTGCCTTGTATTAATGCAATCACCTGAAGTTGAAATTTCCCTATAAAATTCACCTCAGAACTTTACCTCAGTCCCATGTTACTTATGGGCAACTAGTTTGTGTGGTGAGCAGCATTTATACATTTAATTTGAATAATTAGGTTAACCTTACCTTATTGTAGTACCCAGGATTATAGCTGCTTAGAGACCATCTGGTTTGGGCACTAGGCAGCATTCCTGGTTACGTTAGCTACAGATTACACCAAGTAAGCATCTTTCCCTCATCAAGTTACAAGCACCCTTCCAGTCCTATCCCTTGCAAGTACACTTTAGGACCTACAACCATAGATGGGCACTTTTCTGCTATCTTTGCATCCTACTTGGTGGACATGGGCATCCTGAAACAATGTCATATTTGTCTTATGTATGCTGACAACCACTTAGTACTCAAACAAATACAGTGTGTGAGAGATGTAGTTACACATTGACACTAGAGGCTAGACTCTCACATACAGGCACAAAAAGCAACAAACAGATCATCAGTGACTTACGTACATCACTCACTGCACCCACAAAGGACTACACATGCACCCACATATGCGGAGGTACTGGCATTTTAACTACCTCAAATCTCAAAGGTCTCCCAGGCACAGTCCTCAGAAAATCAGCATGCACACAAGGAAGGCAATTTCCATCACAACACAGAAACCCACATCTCATTGTTTCTCAGCTACCAAGCCTATAAGGTGAAACACTCCAAAACCAAATATTATGGTCATGGAAGACTCCATTGTGAGACACACTGATGTCCCTCTTAACAGGCTAGATAAGAAGAAGGTTACAGTTAGTTGCCTGGTGGGGACAAAGATCTGCCAGATCACACAAGTACGCAGGTATGTTATCCCTAAGTACCTGTATAACTCTGTCATAGTCTATGTGGGTGTGAATGACCTGAGACTTGCATCTTTGGACTATATGAAGAGAGACATGATTGAGCTCTCAGAATATGTGTCACAGGAAGGTATGAGCCTAGCATTGAGCAATATTGCACCATCTCCAAGGATGATGCCACAATACCAGCAGAAAATGATTTACTTTAACAGTTGGCTTAGCTGCTGGTGTCATTCCAAAGGGGTCCAGTACTTGTCAAGCTTGAAGGACTTGGTTGACTGGCCACACTTTTTGCTAGGGATGGCCTTCACCTGTCAACTCTAGGCTTTCTGATACTGGCCAAAACATTATCTATCCCTAGAGTGCCTTTTTTAGGCATTGGCAAACAAGCAAACTTTCCATCATAACAGAAGCTACTTCGGACAAGCTAAAGGTGTTACTGCTCAGTGGTAGGAGTCTCAACAAGAAACTGCACACCCTAGGTGCTGTCCTCACCCTGGAGAATGCTGACATATGTGCAGTTACTGAAACATGATTCAAAGCCATGGAAAGCACTCTGGCAGTGCCTTTCTTACTTTCTGACCACCCAATGAACATGAAAGAGCAAAAGGCAGTGTATATATCTACATAAAGGGCAAGCACACCGTATGGATGGTCAAACAATATGACATGCTTGAGCTACTCCATGTCCAACTAACCATGGGAAAAATCCATTGCCATATTCTTGCAAGCTACAGGTCCCCTGCCATGAACCAGGAAACCCATACATCATACCTGAAGTTACTAGAATCACTCACCATCCAGCTCAATGCCATACTTATGGGCGATTTTAACTACCCCTCCATTAATTGAGAGGCATACACAATCACTAACATGTAGGCCCACGGATTTCTTGACTTTGTAAATTCAAATGCCCTGGAGCAGCTAGTCTGCACTCCCACCAGGGAAACAAATATCCTAGTAAAACAACACCATGAAAGGAACAATGCTCGAAGATGCTTTTATCCTTTTCGTGAGGTGAAGTTTTTGGTGGCTAATTGGTTGTATTTTTTGTGAAACAAATATCTTTGGTCTGGTACTCACAAATATGGGAGTGTGCTGCAACTCCCTAGTGCAATGTCCTCACTGGTAAGATCAGATCACAAAGCAGTGTCCATTGAAATAAAGGCAAAACTAGTCCGTCCCCCCACCTAACCCCAAAAACTTTACGAACTTCTGTAAGGTAAATTACTCTCTATTAAGGGACGTCATAGCTAGTTTCCAAGCTTCCCTAAATCCAGAAAACACAGAAACTTATGCAGAGGCTATACAAAAGCCCTGTATGACCATATAAACAACTGTATAGAAATGTTAGTCCCAGACTAAAATAAACACAGGTTAAACTGCAAAAACAAGCCACCCTGTGAATCCCTGGTATTAATAGGTTGTGCAGCAAAAGAAAGAAAGAAAATCTGTCAAGAATTAAGAGACAATGTGCACAACATAGAAAAAGTCCCTCATTTGTCTAAACAAGTAAATCAGGGAACTAGTCAAGTCTTTGAAAGCAGATTTTGAGGTAAAAATAGCCTTCAAATCTAAGGATTAACCACAAGGCATTTTTCAGTTGTATCTGCATTATTGAGGGCAACACTCAGCAATGTCCAGAATTAGTTGTAGATGGCATCACCTATACTCAGCCAAAAGATATAACAAATCTACTGGCCGATAAATTTAGCTCAGATTTCACTTCCCCGTCACCCCAATTCTCCCCCAAGAAATATCGTCCACCATTCCACAACTAATCACCAAATAGCAGATTGCCAATGCTCTTTATAAAGCTAAAAACAGTTTTGATTGAGGCTAATGATATACTTGGTTGCCTCTTAAACATGTTAAATCAGGACTTATCAGACTCATTAAGATCTCTTTTTAACCACAACCTCCAGACTGACTTTGTGTTGGTAGAGTGGAGGACAGCATCAGTCATCCCTTTGCAGAAAGGGGGCCATCTACTGACCCGGGAAATTAAAGACCCATGAGTTAGACTAGTCTTATATATAAGGCTATGGAAAGAATAATAACGAACCTGATAAGTAATGACATAGGAAACTTCCAAACACTGGACCTGACCCAATTCGGCTTTGTCAAGGGCAGGTCATGCTTGCTGAATCTGATGGATTTCTTTAAGAAAGTCACTAAGGCCATGGATTAGGGTAAAGCAGTACATACCACCTATCTCGACCTGACCAAGGCATTTGACACAATTTGCCACTCAGGTATTTTAAATAAACTCACAAAACAGGGAATAAATTCCTGCATCACCAGATGAATAGTCAGTTAGCCCACTGACAGGACACGTGGTTAAAGTGGGTGAATCCAGAACTAGCAAGAGACCAGATGTTCTTCGTATTTCACTGTTGCAGTCATCACATCAGGGTTATCTGCTTGCAGGTAGCCCTCAGTCAGCCTGATTATCAAAGTCTTAGGTCCTGCGTCAGTTGCTGTCTCATCTTCCATGACGTCAGGTAGTCAAGGGTATAAAGCATGCAGCCGACGCTATTACATCGGTCTTTCTTGCCATGCGGCGCCCGAAGCAGAAGCAGTTCGCAAGTGCCGGTCGGCCGCCTCCTGGAATTTTCGTTTTTGAGTTTCAGATCAGAAGTCTTCAACTAAGCTAAGTACCCCGCTGGGAATCCTTTTTCTTGCTGTAAACCGATGTCAGTAAAAGTTAACAATTGCATTTCTTGTGGAAAGCAAATACCTCCTAAAGATTTTCATTCATACTGCATTCCTTGCTTAGGCCCAGACCACGACGTACCTCGCTGTCAGTTTTGTGCCTTATTCAAACCTTGTACTATTCGTTGTCGGTTCATTTTCGCATCTAAATATTTTGGTACTCTGTTCAATTATCCAGAAATGGCTTCTGTAAGCCACCCGACTACCAACATTCTGAAAAAACGCAAAGATAAAGACAGAGACAGACCGCATAGGTTCAAAGGTGCCAACGATGCATCTCCTAAGCTAGTCGCCAGTTCGCCAGTACTCAGTGAGGTGCTTTTGCAGCCCCTTATACCCGCTACTTCAGATTTGCAGGCCTCTACTGAGACCCATTCGGAGTCCAGTATGCTGCGAGATGCTTCTTCGACTGTTGAATCTGCGGATGTCTTTACTTTGGATGGGTCTGGAGCCCCTGTGCAGGCACCGGCTTCTGAGGGTGTATTCAGGCCCACTGGCTTGTATATTAAACTGACGCCATCTTCTTCTTCAAGGCCTAAAACTCGATCCATGCCCAGAAAACCGACGCCCAGACTGCATGGTCAGGCCCCTATGCCCAAAAAACACATGAAGACCTTATTACCCTAATCAGGGGAAGTCACCCTTCTCCCTCTAAGAGACCTAGGACAGATTTTCCTTCTGATTCTTCTGATCAGGATTCTGAAATTTCTGTTTTCTCTGATGACCAGGATTTGCCCTTATCTACCTATGAAGATTCTGGTGCAGAGGACTCCATTCCCTCTGGTTCCCCTCCAGAGGATTTCTCTTTTGTTGAAACTTTGCATACTCTTAGGGAGCTTTCCTGCTGGGAAAGCCAGGATTACTCTGACTCCAAAAAGAGGCTTAGGGAATTCTTACTCCTGCCACAACACAGGCCTTTAGCTGTCCCTCCTGTACTGGACATTTTTATTTATTTTATTTATTTTACATTTGTTGACTGGGATAGTCCGACTGGATGCATGTCCATTTTCAGTGGAGGCCCGGGGAGAAAAGCTCCAAGGGTAAGCAGATGCAGCATTACATAATACCAGCATTACGTATTACAAACAGACTATTTACAGAGATTACATAAGTAAACAAGTTCCACAGGTTAGAGTTAATCCCGAGCGTAAGTCAGGATTAAATTAAATTACACAGTAAGATGGTTAACAGATTTTTTACACATTCTAGACAGAGTTAGCCAGGCTTGATACAGTGACATAGCCAGTTAAGTCTTTGTAGATGATGCCTTCTTGGAATCTAGCCTGGCCCCTGACACTTTACCTCCTGCTCCCAGAAAACCTGATAGGTATTACAGGGTACCTGACTCTCACAAGTTTATCTTTAGAAATCCTACTGCGGATCCTGAGACCATTTCACAGGGACCCAAGGGCATTGAGGCTACTACTGCCAAAAACCCTACCCCCTCTGATAGAGATTCCAGGGAGCTGGAGAGATGGGCTAAGAAGGTATACACTTCTGCAACTTTGGCCATTAGGGCCTTAAATTGTTAGTTTCATATGTTAAAGTATCAACAGCATATCATTGGACAGCTTAAACAGAAAATGATGTTGATTCCTGACTGTGCTGAAAATAAAGAATTACACGATTTAATGCATTCTGCTGAACAAGTTGGAAAACATACTTTGCAATGTGGTTTTGATTCATTAGCGGCGTCTTGCAGGGCTGCTGTCACTGGGTCTGTACTTAGAAGGTATGCTTGACTTAAGGAGCAATCTTTGCCAGATCATGTTAAAGCTAAATTACTAGATGCTCCCTTAAACCAAGACCGCCTGTTTGGCAACAAAGCAGAAGAAGTACTTAAAAAGATGGAGGAAAAAGCAAAATATATGCAGACTGTTAAAGATTTCCTGCAAGTACAGCCTCCCAAATTTAGTAGGCATTGGCCCTCTAAGAATTGGTCCTTTCCTGCCACTCCCAGGCCTTCTCAGTCCAAACCCAGAACCAGCAGAACACCCAGGCTTCAGTCCCTAGGTACTCACAGGCCTAAGCAGTGAGGGGCTCCCACCTCCAAACCAGGGAGTAGTAAGACCTCCCACCCCCATGGTAAACTGTCTCAATGACTTAACTTTAAACCTTCCAAGCCCTGTTCACCTGACTGTTCCTTTAGGGGGAAAGATCGCCCCGCATGCAAAAAATTGGGAACTCATTACCCAGGACAAATGGGTTTTAAATATAGTTTCTCAGGGATACAGATTCCACTTCCACTCTTGCCAACCCCAAACGGTTGGCCAGATCTACCCCCAAATCAATGGGCAGAGGCTCAAAAGCAAGTTCTCTCTCTTTTAAGCATCAGGGCTATTCAGCCTGTCCCAGAAGAAGAATGGGGGCAAGGTTTCTACTCAAGACTTTTCCTGGTGTCCAGAAAAGACAATTCATGGCGTCCAATCCTGAACCTGTCTATCCTAAACACATTTTTGGTAATCCCAAAATTCAAGATGCTAACTCTTCATCAGCTGCTTCCCATGCTAGGCAAAAATCCCTGGTTGGCAACACTGGATTTAAAAGAAGCCTACCTGCACATCCCAATAAGGGAATCTTGCAGAAGATACCTACGCTTCGCTTCAAAGCAGGCTACATGCACTATCAGTTCTCTGCACTGCCCTTTGGCTTATCTATTGTACCCAGAGTATTCACAAAGTGCTTAGCTCCAGTCATTGCATTTTACAGGCAAAGAAATATTAAAATATACCCATACCCGGACGATTGTCTAATTCAGGCAGAAAACCAGGACATACTATTAAATCATCTGGCATTTGTAAAGAAATTGCTGACGAAAAGAAATCACATCTTGTACCCTGCCAACAAATTGTATTCCTGGGAGCAAGCTTGAATACAACTTCCCAGATGGCCTACCTCATGCCAGATAAACAAGTTCATTTGACAGCCTACTTCAAACTACTGGCAACAAAGACCCAGCTGTCTGCAAGGAAAATACTGCAAGCCCTGAAATTCATGGCCTCTTGCATTCTACTAATTCCATATGCAAGACTGCATATGAGGAAACTACAATGGTATCTAAAAAGCCTATGGTGTCAACATTCTCAGGATCTAGAATCAGTGATTCCTATCATACCTTGTCTAAAGATAGAGTTCCTTTGGTGGGCAGAGGCCTGCCACCAAAACAAGGGACTGCCATTCACTCTACCCCCTGCCACCCAAACCCTAACAACAGATGCATCACACTATGCATGGGGGGCTCACCTGGCAGGGCAATGCATTCAGGGCAAATGGAACCCAAGTCAAATGCACCTGCATATCAATCAAAAAGAAATGTTAGCTGTACAGAATGCTCTGACAGCCTTCAAGGACCACATTCTTCCAGGACAATTATTGATAAAGATGGACAACACCACTGTTATGTGGTACATAAACAAGCAGAGGGGAACCCACTCATACCCTCTCTGTAGACTAGTCATGGCTCTGTGGAACACAGCCTTGAGCTACCAAGTGCACCTGCAGGCTCAATTCCTGCCAGGAAAGCTAAATACACTATCAGATGACCTAAGCAGAAATCTCATGGACCCACACGAGTGGAAACTGGAACCAAAGATATTTAACATGCTGAGAAACAAATGGGAGAGCCCAGAGATAGACCTGTTTGTCTCCCCTCAGAACTTCCAATTGGACAAATTCTGCACAAGGACTCCCCACAAACAAGCTTGGAAAGTGGATTCCCTGTCCTTCACCTGGAAAATGGTTTATGCCTTTCCTCCTCTGCCTCTCCTCTCCAAAGTGCTACTAAAGATCTTACAGGACAGACCAAGGACAATACTGATTGCACCAGACTGGCCACGCCAACACTGGTGTACCCCCTCTTGCGCAGTGTGTCACTGCTGGCACCATGGCACCGGCACCTGCCTCAGACCCCTGCCCTGCTGTCCCAACAGGAGGGCCAGATTCTGCACCCACAGCTTCAAACCCTGAACCTTGCAGCCTGGCTTAATTACCTGATCTCTCCGTTACCATACCTCAGTAAACAAGTGATGGATGTCATTCTGGAGGCAAGGAGGCCTAGTACTAAAAAATCCTATGCTGAAAAATGGAAAAGATTCTGTTCCTGGAGCCAAACTCAGGGGATGGGCACAGCAGTGCCCAACTTACCTCATATTCTTTAATACTTAACTTTGATGCTTCACAAGGGCCTTTCCTTTTCTTCAATCAAAATTCATAACTCAGCCATTTCAGCACATTACAATACAGAGCCACCCCTCTTCTCTCATCCACTGCTGAAGCAATTCCTCAGAGGGGCCAAAAACTTAAGACCACCCAAGAGAGCCCCTACTCCAGCCTTGGACCTTAATTTGTATTGGAAAAGCTCACTCTACCTCCCTTTGAGCCATCTGCAAGTGCAGAGTTGAAATTCCTTTCTTGGAAAACAGCCTTCCTTCTAGCCATCACTTCAGCAAGAAGAGTGTCTGAATTACAGGCCCTCATGGCAGTGGAGCCTCTCATCATCTTTCATGTGGACAGGGTGTCCCTCAGGACCAATCCCTCCTTTATGCCCAAGGTGGTATCCAGTGTGGCCCTTAATCAATCCATTTATTTGCCAACCTTCTTTTCGAATCCACAGAACAAAGGGGAACGAATACTGCACTCCTTGGATGTGAACAGACAACTTAGATTTTACTTGGACAGGACTAAGCCTCTCAGGAAATCTCAACAGCTGCTGGTTGCATTTGCTGCAGGGGCAGAGGGGAAGGCCATTTCAAAGCAAACCATTTCTAAGTGGATAGGCCATTGCATTCATTTCTGCTATAAGCATCATGGAAAACCTACCCCACAGGGGATAAGACCACATTCAACCAGGGCTACATCTACCTCTACAGCCTTTCTCAGAGGTGTCCCTACCAGGGACATCCTAGAAGCTGCTACCTGGAGTTCTGTACATACCTTCACCAAGCATTACCACTTGCCAATTTTTTCTAAATCCAGAGCTGGCTTTGCCACTGCAGTCTTGCAGGGTCTTATTAGCTGGTCCTAATGCAATCTAATTACCTTCTCCCATCCTTAGCTTTGGGAATCTACCCAAATGTGATGACTGCAACAGTGAAACACGAAGAACATAATACAGTTGTGTACACTTACCATAAATGTAGATGTTTGAGTGTATTCACTGTTGCAGTCCTGGTTACCCTCCTTCCAGCCCCCTGACTTCTATTGACTATATCTCTGTTCTTGTTTACTATTCTTAAAGCTTTTTGGTGTATTTGCCTTTTTGTTGTAGGTGTAACCTTGTATATAATTGCTTCCCATTATGGGGGCATCTGACATCTGGGGCAAGAAAAACTGATGTAATGGTGTCAGCTGCATGCTTTATACCCCTGACTACCTGACGTCTTGGAAGATGAGACAGCAACCAACGCAGGACCCAAGACTTTGATAATCAGGTTGACTGAGGGCTACCTGCAAGCAGATAATCCTGATGTGATGACTGCAACAGTGAATACACTTGAACATCTACATTTATGATAAGTGTACACAACTGTTCTATACTAGTGGTGTGCCACAGGATTTAGTGCTGAGACCACTCTTATTTGGAATATACTTCACTGTGAAGGCTAATGTGGAAGGCCTCTAGATGACAAAAGTTTGCCAATGACTACAAACTGGGGACAATCATTGAATCCCCCTAGCAATATAGATATCCTTCAGGAGGGTCTAGATCAAACAAATGATTGGTGCTAGAATCATGGCCTAAAACTAAATGTGAAAAAAATGTATTATCATAACCTTTAGAAGTCAAGTACCTCTGCAAATTACAGCATCATTAGCACACCCCTAATAGTAGACTCAGTGGTGAGAGATCTAGGTATGCAGATCGGTAGTAGCCTGAACTTTGACTACCATGTGTCCACAGTGGTGAGTAAGTCCTTCAATGTGGCACAACTTATAAGTAAAGGTATGACATCCAGATCCAAGGAAGTTATAATTCCTCTGTACTCAGCCCTTATTAGACCAATAATTGAGTACAATGTGCCATTTGGCATAATTGACTAGACACTTACAGTAGCTGGAGTGACCTCAGAGGTTCCTTGCAAAGGAAATACAGGGTGTAAGCAACATGTTCTATGTGGATAGACTAAAAGCCCTATCCCTTTACTGTGTCTCCTACCAACTGTTAAGGGATGACCTATGCCTGACCTACAAGGCACTCACAAATCCAGCCCTGATGGAGCTGTTACACATCCGCAAGTCAAATAGCATAAGTGTCACTCAACCTAGGGATCTAAACTTGGTCAGCAACTCAAACAAAACATACTAGAGAGACAGATGTCAGTGTCACAGATTGTCCTTTCTTTGGAACAAGCTTCGTTTTTATTCACGTTAAGCATTGACCTTCCCTGGCCCTCTGCAAAAAAACATTTGGATTAATGGATGGGAAATTGCAAATTATCACTTGATATAGTGCCTATACCCCTTATGGGCAGGAGCAATCTTTAATGTAGTCAAGGCATAGGCACAAACCCATGCTATCCTCTTGCCCTAGGGGCCATATATTGGGTACAATCAGATTATATTGGCTAGGCTTATAAAGACTCTTAAGCTGTTAGCCTTGTAATCTACAAATACATGACCCTATGAACCCATAATCCCTTTAAGACTGAGAAAGAGGCTACATGTAATACTTCTGTATTTGTATGCTCACTTAAAACATGTAATCCAGAAATATGATGATCAGATGTACTCCCAGTCTGTTCTCATAATAGTCTGAACCAGTGTATGCTACAAATAACTGTAGTCATCTGAACTTCCAGCTCCACAGTATTTAGTTACTAACTTAACTGTTACCGCCATTAGCTTATAATATTTCATCTTTATCTAATAAAAGTCGTACCATTCACCTTATAACACAGGGAAGTATTCACACTACAGTAGATTCCAGTTATCATGCACAACACACATGTTATTCCATGGAAATCAGATATTGAAACCTACAACTTGCAAACTGTGATCGGAATGGTGGATCTCACACTAGTCAGTAGCATGCTATAACTGTAAACCAATAAGCATAATACAGTACATTCTAGGGTTTCCATATCAATCTAGTCCTTCAGATATCAGCTCACATAGCATTTTCTTACTGTTCTTTACCTATATCATAAAATCAAAGCATCATCACTTCTACCCTGCTATCACCAACAAAACTCATCCACATGTATCACTGCAAGAATTGGAATTATAAAACTGCTCATAGGTTCATAGGAGGTTACTAGGCTAACGGCCCTAGAGCCCTTACAAGCCTAGCCATATTTATCCCAAGTTGCCCCATTTGTTGGTGGTTAGGTGAGTGAAGTTCGCAGAGATAACGGTCTATGGTAGTTAATACTGACTTCCTCTGTCAAGGAGGAACATTGGCACCACCCCAGGAGTGAATTTGCAGTCAGCCATCCATTGATCTGGGTTGCCTTTGAAGAGGTTCAGGAAGGGGATCTGTTTCATGTGAATGGGTAACTTATTCCAGAGAAGTGGCAGGCTCTGGGAGATGTATCTATCTCTCTGTCATGAAGTGTTCATGTCAGAGGCTAGGTTAAGATTCCTGGAGTGAGTGACCCTCCTGCAGTTTGATTTATGAATGTGTGTAGCATTTCCATTAGGGCCAAATCAGAGACTGCCTTGCAAGCCAGGCACAGGTCACATCTTAGCAACTTGTAGGAGACAGAATACAGTGACAGGACTTTCAGTCTTTCTATGTAAGACTTGTTTTGTGTACCCTGTAATTTCTTGGTGGGAAACCACTGTGGTTCAATTGTTGCAGGTGTCTGGTGAGGAACATGCAAAAGGGAGAATTATACTCAATTATTGGTCTAATGAGGGTCAAGTATAATGGAATTATCCTTAGATCTAGATGCAATGCCTCTACTTGTAAGTTAATCACTAGCATGATGTCCTGTTGTGTGTCTATATGCTATATGTATGGTTGTTAATCACCAGCATGTTGTCCTGATGTGTATATATGCCATATGTATGTATGTTCTACTTCATTTTACTCTCATGTAATGTATTGCAATGTGGAGCTTTTCTCCCCAGGCCTCCGCTGAAAATGGACTTGTGTCCAGTCTGACTTTCCCAGTAAACAAATGTAAAATAAATAAAGATGTGCCACATAGAAGGATTTCCTTACAACTGTGGATACATGGTGGTCAAAGTTCAGATTACTGTCAAGCTAAGTACCCAGATGTACCACTGAGTCTACACTCAGGGGATGCTGTCTATAATGTAATTAGTAGGAAAGTCAGCTTTCCCAAGGGGAATAATAATGCATTTTTTTTTTTTACATTTAGCTTTAATCTGTGGCTTTAGCACCAATCATTTGTCTGTGTTAATGCTGTCTGCAGTATATTAACATCATTGGTGGACTCAATGATTAATGCCAGTTTGCAATCGTCAGTGAACTTGGTCGGCCACAGGCCGTCCAAGTTTGCCTGGACTTTTGAGAAATAAATTCTGAACAGTAAGTGGCTCAGCACAGAATACTATGACTGGTCTTTTGCTAGAGGTGAAGTCACCCACTTTCAGTATGTGTCCTGTCAGTGAGCTAGTTGGCTTCACATCTGGTAACTTTGGGGTTGATTTCCAATTGGAAGAGTGTCTTTATAATACCTGTGTGGGCGGATTGTGTCAAATGCCTTGGCTAGGTCAAGATAGGCGGTATGCACTGTCTCTCCTTAATCCAGGGCCTTAACAGGCATGATCTACAATTAATGCATCCAAACTGGGCTGGGTCCAGAGTTTGGAGATTTACCAATGTCTTTGTTAATAAGGTCCATAATAATTATTTTCATGGCCTTGCAGATGAAGCTGGTCAGTCTTATGGGCCTGTAATTCCCAAGGTTGGTTGATGGTTTCTCTTTGTGCACAGGGATTACTGTTGCTGTCCTCCATTCTGCTGGAACATAGCCAGTTGTCAGGCTGTGATTAAATAGGGATCCAAATGGGCCTGCTAGGTCATGTTTTAAGTTGTTTAAAAGGCAACCTGGAATGTCGTCTGGTGCCATTGATGATGTGTTTTTGGCCTAGGAGAGTGCCAAGATGGCCTGCTGTCTTGAGATAATAGGCGGAGGAATGTTGGCAGGTATATTGTAGGGGGTTGACTGGAGGGGATAGGGGGATGAAGTTTTCTCCAAATCTGTCAGTTAGCAGGTTGGCTGTTGCCTCCAGTTGAGCATGGGTGGTGCCATCCGCAACCAGTTCAGTGCATAGCTGGGTATTCCCTTTTAGATTTTGGACATAGGTAAAGAATGCCTTGTGATTATTCTTGGATAGGACGACTATTTTTGCTTTGTAATTAACTTTGGAGGACTTGACATTTCTCTAATTTGTTTGTTTAAGCTAGAGAGGGATTTCTTCCTCTGCTGAGCCAGTTCCCTCTTGTTCTTGGACATTAGTTTATTTTTCCTGTTGTATAGCCTGTTTATACTAGGGGTCCACCAGGGTTGCTTTTTTTCCCATCAAGACCTCATTTTAATCTGATCAGGTACAGCTGAATCTATGCAACTGCTTTAGTGGTCATACAGGGCATTGGTGTACACCTCTGTATACGAGTCCATGTTATCTGCTTTCGAGTGGGCTTTGAAACTTCTTATACCATCATTTAATAGGAGGTAACCTGTCTTTGAAAAATTCTTAAGCATTTTTGAACTTGATATGGTATCTGGTCTTATAATTACATCGAACGAGACTGATTTATGGTCTGATCTTACCAGTGAGGACATCACATGGGTGTGGTTGGGGGCAATGCTCTCCCATGATAATGAATACTATGTCGAGGGCATTTGAGGCACCTGTGGGTTTCAAAGTGGCCTGTTGACCATGTCTTTCCAGGTTGTTGGGTATTAGATCCCCTTGGACTGACACCAGAAGCTAAGTCAATCATTTTTTGTTTGTTTTGCGGCATCATCCTTGGAGAAGGTAGAATGCTGCTTAAGGCTAGCCTTATACCTTTCTGTGACACTTAATCTGAGAGCTCAGTCATGTCTTTCGTCATATAGTCCAGTGAGGTACATCTCAAGTCATTCACCCACCACATGAACTACGACGGATTCATACTGGTACTTGTGGTTGAGTGACTTGGCAGATCCTGGAACCTGACAGACAGCTAACCGTAACCTGCTCCTTATCCAGCCTGGTGAGGAGAACATCCATGTGTCTCGCAATGGAGTCACTTGTGATGAGCACATTTAAGTTTTGTGGCATTATGTCTTAGGGGCCTATTTGTTGAGACACTGGTGTGAGTGTTGTAATTTGCTGTGGTTGTTTTTTGCATTGTTGTACATAAGTGGTTTCCATTTGGAAGGCCTCTGATCTTTTGGTAAATTACTAGTAGTACCTGCACATATGTGGGTTTATGTGTCATGTCCTTATGTATTGTGGGAAGTGTGTGTGTTGACAACCTGTTTGGCATTCAGTTTGTTCTTATGTGAGAGCCATGCCTCCAGTTTCATAGTGTAACTACATCTGTCACATTAAGTATGTTTTGTTCCAGGAGAAAGTGGGTGTCAGTATACATGAGACATTTGCTGCATTGCCTCAGGATACCCATGTCTATCAGGCTGGCCAAAGAGATGATGGGAAACTGCCCGTCAATGACAGCAGGCTCTTACTGTACGCTTTAATAGGGAAGGGATGAGTTAATTTGACAGGACTATACTGTTAGCGCCGAGACAACAAGAGGGACCTATACTTTGTGTAGCCTAAGGTTGATTAGTAAGGCAGTGCTGCTCAGTGCACAACAGAATAGCATGGAAGGGTTTCACTGACAGTTGTTTAGGGAAAAACTGAACTTCTAGGCTTTTGCATCTATACAAGGGCACTGCTAGCCACCACTGCAGGAAGAGCAGCACCACACAAATGTGAGGCTTAAATACGAGCAAAGAAAAATACGTTTTAAGCTAACTACCGATGAGGAAAGCACACAGTAAGCCTTTCATCAGGAATCCCCAGCTCAAGACAGGTTAGATCACCACACGTCTGCCACAAGGGTGCAGAAAAATACCTTCTTAATGTAGAATAGCTGGTTTGGAGCCCATATTTAACAATGCCACACAAACTACCTACAACAACCCTACAACTAACAGATACAATGTAATACAGTGCAATTAACTACTTTAAGCAGCAGCAGACCTTATTTTTTGAAACTGCTAAAGTACAGTCACAGTGTATAGGAGAAACTCTTCATAAACTTTTGTAAACATCAGATTAAACTGGCCATTCATAGTGTAGTGTAAACATCTAACTACAACTGACAAATTTGTTTTTCTAAACATGGGAAAACCAGATTAAATTGTACTAAGTATTTTAACCATGAATTATAAACTATCCCCCTTTCTGTTTGGTCAAGGATGCATAATTTTATCCATTAAGAACATTTTTATGAAGACATTTGTTAGTCACGCATATTGACATTAGGAACACAACATTAATCCATGCAAAATTATATACTTTATGAAAAACAAGATCTGTAACTGTTAATTATCTCATCAGATAATATAAGCGAAACATTTAATCATTATCACACATAAAGAAGCAAAGTCCCAGAAACTTACAAGTATCTTTTATGAATATAACGTCTTCTCTCAATTTAGTATTAATTTTAACTTTGAGTGGACTTCCAAGATGGCTACACACTGATCAACAAGTTGATTAGAGTTCTCCCTGTGAAAAACATCAGGAAAAAAATATAAATTTGGGTAAAATTTAGATGTTAAGTTGTCAATCTCGCCTTCATTCTTGCTGGATGGGTTCGGAGCCGATCCTCGGCTCCGACTCGGCACTTGCTTTAGCTTGAGAACTCCTTTTACCAGCTCGAGGCAACCCTATATCCCAAGATGCAAGGCGGAACTACCTCAGATCTCGTTTGCCGTTTAGCGAAAGAGGTCTCCTTTTTGCCAGCTGAGGTAAGTTGATATTTTCAGAAAGCTTAGTCTGGGATTTATTTCTCCCTTACTCCCCTTTTTATAGTGTGTAGTGTTTCTACAGCCCACCCTATTTCCCTTATAGTTAAAAACTTTTAAATTTTTTTTATAATTCTAAAAGAGTTTTCAGTTAGGCCTAGACCCCCTTGCTTAATCCCTACCTGTGTGTCTGTGTGTTTGGGGATTAATTGTGTGATTGTTGGGGTGTGTGTGACTTTCTTCCTCTAGGACTATGTCTAAGGAAGGCAAGGTCTCAGGCTTCAAGAAGTGTGACTCGTGCTGTCAGAAAATGTCTCTGACAGACGGTCACACTTCTTGTGTTTACTGCCTGGGGCCTTTGCACCTGCAGGACTCCTGTGCTTTGTGTCACTCTTTTAGCCAGAGAGTCCTGCAGGAAAGGAGGAATAAATTGATCCTCCGTTGCTTGCTTAAGCCAGAAGGTTCTCCCTCTAAAACAGGTTCCAGTAAACCTTCTAAGCCTCCGAAGGTTCAGGCTACAGTGTCTAAGCCTCCTCCGGTGGCTCCGGCTCCGTCGGAGCCGATCTTTCTGCTTCTAAAGTAGTGGGCTCGGCACCGATCAGTTCCGACACCCAATCTACTGTTGCCTTGTTGGCTCCGGCTGGAGCCGACACCTTATCCAGCATCGGAGCCGAGAAACCTTCAGCTCCATCTGGAATTCAGGGGACTTCGGCTCCGATGACTTCGTCCCGAAAGAGATCTCGGTCCCCTTCATTGGAGAGTATCCACTCGGCTCCGGGGTCTCCTCTTTAGTCGGAGCGGAGCCATCGGAGCCGATCTTCAAGATCTTCCAGGCTGTCTGACCACGACTTAGAGAGGGTGGTAAGCAGGCTGTTAAAGTCGCAGGCACTGGCCCAAATGCTCCATAGCCCGTCTCAGCAGACTTCGGCTATTGCTTCACCCCTTGAACTTCCTCCTCCGACTCCCCACCAGAGTTCGGAGCCGGAGCTCGGGACAGCGACTGTTTCGGCGCCGGAGCCGATACATCCTTCGGCTCCGTCGTCTTCGGCTCCGATCTCCTCCTTGAGACCTTCCTTGGAGGGATCCGGTCGTCGAGTTTCCCTGGTCGGCTCCGAGGGGGCTAGTGGCATCGGACCCTTGTCCGACCCCGCTCTCCCTCTCGGGGCTTCGGTAAGCTCGGCACCGACATCGGCCTCGGAGCCTTCCCTCTCAGTGGAGCCGGGAATTCCTGTTTCCTCGGAACGGGGATATTCCGGTCTCCCGGGGAGGGGAGCCTTTGAGGTGATGAGGAGTGTCCTGGCTCCTGAGCCAGGTCAACGGTCCATCCCTCTAGCTCCTCCCTCTTCGGTGCCTGTAGACACCTCTTGCCAGCCTCTTGCTCTCAGGCCCAGGGATCCATCGCCCCAGGTTTCCCCATTGGGAATTTCCTCCTCTTCCGAAGTTTCTCCTGATCCTGCAGGTGAACCCCCTCGGAAGAGGACGTGTAAGAGGAAACACACAGACTCCTGAGTCTACTACATCTGATACCGACTTAGATGAGTCAGAGGGTTCCCCACGATCCGCCTCTGAGGATGTCTCCTTTTCAGACATCCTTGAGCTCCTCAAACAGGGGGAATTGGCCATCCATTGATCCCTCCGAGGATGAGTCGGTATACCTGGAGGCTTTTGGATCCCGACCCTCCACCTCCTGGGTGTCTCCGCCTTTCGACCCACTTATGCAGGTAGTGGCTCGAAAGGCGTGGGCAGCTCCAGATTCTGTGGAACCTGTCCCCAGGAGGCCATCCAAGTTTATTACAGCCCCTACGGACAAACAGTTTCTTTCCAAGGGCATTTCTGTGGATGCTATGGTGGTGGCGGCCGCCACTAAGAAGGAACTTGCGGATCCTTCAGTACCTGTCCATCCTCCTAACAAGGATTCTAGGACCATGGACAGGTATGGAAAGCGGATGTTTTCTTCAGCGACCTTTGCTATGCGTTCGCTGAACTACCTTTGTCATTTCACCAGGCTTCAAAGAGATATTCTCAAGGAACTAGGTGAAGTGGTCCAGGATCCTTCTGCTGCTGGGGCTCAAGAAAAGATTGCCTCACAGCTAGCAATCCTGAATTCCTTATCCAACTCCTCCATGCGGCTCATATCCTATACAGCCGATGGAGCGAGCAGGGCTGCAGGCACAGGAGTGGCTCTTAGACGTCAAGCCTGGATGTGGCTTTGTAATTTTGTGGACCCCTTTAAGGCGTCCTTCACCAATACCCCCTTTGATGGTTCGGCTTTGTTCGGACCTCAGGTGAAGGATACCTTGACCAGGTGTGAGCAGGACGGTAAAACTCTTTCTGCCGTTGGAGTCCATTTTTCCACCCCTTCTAGACCATATCCCAAGGGTCAGAAGGGAGGGAAGATGTGGTTCCGCAAAGCCCAAGGAGCTACACGGACACACGTGGTCAGTTTACCCCAGAGGCAGAGGGGTAACAATAATAGACGCCGCCCTAGAGGCAGGGGGGGTCCTCAGAACCAGGGCAACAGGGAGTCTCTTCCTGAGAAGCCCTTTCAGCACCCCTGAGGTGTTGCCCGACTGTCCACCCTTGGAGGCAGTCGGGGGAAGGATTTCGCTGTACCCAGTAGCCTGGCATTCCCTTTCACAAGATATGTGGGTACAGTCGATCATATCCGAGGGTTACAAAATCCCCTTCGAAAGGTATCCCGTACCTCAACAATCCCTTCCAGACATCTCACCCGGTCAAAGGGATTTGGCAGAACAGGAGGTTTCAAAGCTCCTAGGAAAAAAAGCCGTCCAGACTGTTCCAGCAGACCAAGTAGGATCCGGCGTCTACTCGAGATTCTTTTTGGTCCCCAAAATCACGGGTGATTGGAGACCGATATTAGACCTGAGCAGTCTAAACAGATTTGTCAAGAAGGCAAGATTCCGGATGGTCACGCTTCAGTCCATTCTGCCCTTTCTGGGAAAGGACAACTGGATGTGCTCTATAGACCTTCAGGACGCGTACTATCACATAAAGATTCACAGGCGCTCCAGAAGGTTTCTCCGCTTTCGGCTAGGGACCAGTCAATACCAATTCAGGGCCCTGCCCTTTGGCCTCACTTCAGCCCCCAGAGTGTTTACCAAATGCATGGCAGTGGTCACAGCTCATCTGAGACGTCAAGGATTCCAGGTGTTTCCTTATTTAGACGACTGGCTCCTCTCCGCCACCACCAGGTGTCAGCTTCTTCAGACCAGAGACTACACTCTACAGCTTTGCAGGAGTTTGGGAATTTCAGTGAATTTCGAAAAATCGTCTCTGCGGCCTTGCCAATCTATCACCTTTATAGGCGCAGAATTAAACACCGTCAAAATGTTAGCCAGACTAACAGATCAAAGAATTCTGGACATCCAAAAATTCGTTCGGATTCTATTGCAGAGCAGCAAGGTCAAAGCCAGATTGATACTAAAGGTTCTAGGTCTTATGGCTGTGACCATTGTTCTTCTACCACTGGCTCGCTTCCACATGCGTCTTCTGCAGTGGATGTTATTCACTCAGTGGTCGTTCCACAGTCTTCTGATGAGGCACGAAATCTTAGTCACACAATCGTGCAGAACTCATCTGAACTGGTGGATATCTTCCCCTCTTCTTCATCAGGGCCGACCCTTTGTTCCCCCTCCTCCAGTTGCCACAGTTACTACGGATGCCTCTCTGATCGGGTGGGGGGGGCATTATCAGGGCAGGATGGTCCACGGGACGTGGCAACCCATAGAATACCATCTGCACATAAATGTCCTGGAGATGAGAGCGGTGCTTTTAACGTTGCAAGCCCTCAACGACTTTCTTCCCACGGGGACTATTGCAGTACAAACGGACAACATGTCCGTGGTCTGGTACATCAACAAGCAGGGCGGGACCAGGGCCTATCCGTTGTGTCGAGAAGCTCTCAGACTTTGGCAATGGGCAATCTCCTCTCATCGGTTTCTGATAGCAACGCACATGCCCGGCAGGTCCAACCTCTTGGCGGACAGGCTGAGCAGATCCATTCTCATGCCTCACGAGTGGTCTCTCAATCAATCTGTAGTGGATCAGATTTTTCTGAAGTGGGACACACCTTGTTGCGATCTTTTTGCTACACCCCAAAACAACAAGTGCCCCAATTTTTTCACCCTCTTTCCCCTACCAGGCCAACCCCTGAGAGACTCTCTAACCCAGGATTGGCCCCGGGGACTTCTGTACGCTTTTCCTCCCTTTCCCTTGATTCCACAAGTCATTCAGAAAGCCACCGTTTTGAGGGCCAAGTTGATTCTCATTGCCCCTTACTGGCCTCGACAAATTTGGTTTCCGTCTCTGCATCGTCACCTCCTGGTGCAGCCCTGGCATCTGGACCCAGTTCCGGATCTCTTGATCCACCAGTCGGGTCAACAGCACCGGGCCATTCATTCTCTCAACCTCACTGTTTGGTTGCTCCACTTCCTACCCTAGCCAGGCTTCCGATGATCTCTGATTCAGTCAGAGACATCTTAGTGTCTTCTTTAAAGTCGTCCACCAGAACTGTTTATGCTAGCAAGTGGCGACGTTTTTCTATTTGGGCAAATTCCAGGAATATTGATCCCTTTACTGCTCCTGTGCATTCTGTTTTAGATTTCCTGGCTGAGGTTTTTCAGTCAGGATCTTCTTCATCTACAGTTAAAGTTCAACTGACTGCTATTTCCAAGTATCATGTTGGCTTGCATGATAATAACATTATGTCTCATAGATTATGCAAGGCCTTTCTGAGAGGAGTTTTTCTCCTAAAGCCGCCGATAAAGCATCCTCCTCCGCAATGGGATCTAAATTTAATGTTGGCATCCTTGATGTTACCTCCCTTCGAACCGTCTGCTTCATGTTCTTTGAAATTATTGACCTGGAAAACTATATTTTTACTGGCTGTCACTTCAGCAAGAAGGGTTTCCGAGATTCAAGCTCTCTGCATCCGTTCCCCTTACTTGGTTTTTCATAAGGACAGGGTATCCTTAAGAACGAACCGTCCTTTCTCCCCAAAGTTGTGTCTCAAACCAATATTAATCAATCCATAGATCTACCAGTTTTTTTCCCAAACTATTCTGACAGAGCTGAACAAAAGCTTCATTTTTTGGATGTCCATTGTCAGCTCAGGTACTATTTGCATAGAACGAAACAATTCAGGAAATCGGACCAATTATTTGTCTCCTATGCAGAAAACAGGATAGGTCTCCCAGTGTCTAAAGTGACCTTATCCAGATGGTTGTCTTCCACCATTTCCTATGTGTACTCTCTCAGAGGCAAGCAACTATCTTCTAAACCGAAAGCGCACTCAACCAGGAGTCTATCCACTTCTGCAGCCTTTCAGGATAGACTACCCATTGATACCATTTGTGCAGCAGCTACTTGGGCCACTCCTCATACCTTTGTCTCTGATTACAAGTTAGACTTGGCCTCCAGAGACAGGGCCAGTTTTGGTTCCACAGTTCTCAAAAGTCTGTTCCATTGAGCCACCCGGGATACAGGTGCTAGGGACGCGGTCCCATCCAGCAAGAATGAAGGCGAGATTGACAACTTAACATTTAGAAGTTATGTACCTACCATAACGCGTTCCATGTTAGTTGTCTTCTCGCCTTCTTTCTTGCGTCCCTCCCTCCTTCCCCCTGGCCTGGACAGATCTTGAAGAGTTCCTATCAGGTTGTTTCCTCCTGAGCCTTCATTAGAGGTCTCTTTATTATGAACTTGGGTTTCCTAAATATGTTAGGTTAGTCCTTAGCAGGGTAGGTTAGCTACCAAACGAGATCTGAGGTAGTTCTGCCTTGCATCATGGGATATAGGGTTGCCTCGAGCTGGTAAAAGGAGTTCTCAAGCTAAAGCAAGTGCAGTGGAGCCGAGGATCGGCTCCGAACCCATCCAGCAAGAAAGAAGGCGAGAGAAGACAACTAACATGGAACATTATGGTAGGTACATAACTTCTAATTATTGGCTAGTGATTATACTTTCTGGATATCAGCAAAGAAGACATTTGGGGAAAGAGAAAATCAACAAAAAATGAAGAAGATAAAAACTCTGGCTGGGAAGACTCTTCAGCTGTTTAGCAACAAACAAATCAAGTTTCATCCTTGGTACAGGAAGTGGCCAATAATCTAGAGGAAAAAAAATCAAATGCACTCAGAGGTGTTTAAAATAAGTGAAACACTGAAGGAATATATAAAGTCAAATAAAAGGATGGAAAAAATGGAAGGCGCTTTAACTAACTTTTCAGATAAACTAATAAAACTGCAAAAATCAGATGTTCAAATGAAGAAAAGGTTGGCTGAGCATGAGGCTTCTCAAGAACAGTTGTTTTAAAAAATAATATAATTACAAGATAGAGCACTTAGATAAAAAAAAAAAAAAGAATTTATGTACTTATAACATTCCATGTGTGTTGTTCATCTCGACCTTTATTCTCACTGATGGGGTCGGATCAGATCCATTGGATCGTCTTGACATTTTACAAAAACTTGAGGGCTTCAGCAAAGCTTGTGGGCATTCTACCTTGCCCATAATGCAATTCCCTAACTCTCTCAGATCTTGTTTGCCCCTAATAACTCATATTAGTGGTAAAGCTTTTCATAGCTTAACAAAAAAAAATGTTTCTGAGGGTATAGAGTCCTATTATATCCAATTAGTGCTACTCAGTCTCCGAGGAGTATAGGCAGGGGGTATGGAGGGTAGGTTGTGAGGATAAAGGTCAAGCTGGACAACACACGTGGAACGTTATGGTAAGTACATAACTTCTTTATGTGATGTTGTCAATCTCACCTTTATTCTCATTGATGGGACCGCGTCCCAAGCAACCTGATTCTTGGGTGAATCATTGGAGAATATTCCTCAGAACCATAGAACCAAAAGATGCTCTACTCCAGGGGGCCAAATCTACTTTGTAAAAAATGATAAAGGTATGAGATTTTGTCCATGTTGTTGCAGCCCAGATATTATCCAAAGGCAGTCTAGTTTGAAAGGCTGCAGAAGTCGCTATCGCCCTCGTGGCATGAGCTTTAACAGGGGTAGCGAGAGTTTTGTTCTTAGAACTATAAATGAAGGAAATACATTCTGAAAGCCATTTGGATAAGGTAACTTTAGATACTGGTAGGCCTTTCCTAATGTCAGAGTAAGAAACAAATAGCTGATCTGATTGCCTGATTTCTGCAGTTTTGTGTAGGTAGAAATGTAATTGTCTATGAATGTCCAGTAGATGTAATGAATATTCCCCTTTATTTTGGAAATTTGGGAAAAATACAGGTAACTCGATAGATTAATTGAGGTTACTCTGAGACACAACTTTGGACAGGAATGAGGGGTTGGTGCATAAAGAACCTCTATCTTTATGAAATACCAGGTATGGCAGCTTGGTGGATAAAGGTTGTAATTCTGAAACTCTCCTTGCTGAGGTAATGGCCGCTAAGAGGAGCATTTTCCAAGAAAGATACTTAGTCACAGGTAGCAGACGGCTCAAAGGGAGGACAGATAATGTTTGACAATACGAAATTCAGATCCTAAGGCGGGGATGTTTTTTTGTATGGGGATCTTAGCATTGTAGTTCCCTTCAAGAATCCTGTACAAAGTCTGTTTGACATGATACCACACCCATTTTCTCCTATATGAAAATTTGAAATTGCTGCCAACTGAACTTTAATAGTGGCTGCAACAGCACTCTCACTGAAAAACATAGCCAAAAATTCTAGAATAGAATGTATGGGCACAGTAAAAGGATGTATTAGATTATTGTTGGCCCATGAAACGAATCTCTTCCATTTACCTTTGTACAGTTTACATGCAGATGATTTATGGGAAGATAGCAAAATGTGTCTGACTGGAGATGAAAGGAAAGGAAAGGAAACCTGGCAATTAGGGGAACTGGAGCAGCCAAGCTATTAGAGACTGTTTAGATTAGGGTGAACCTTCCCTGACAGGTGTGTCAGAAGGTCTGGAGCAGGATCCAGAATCATTGGTTTGTCCTGAACATGAGGCTGGAGAAAGGGGAACCATGTTTTTCGAGGCCAGTAAGGGGCAATGAGAATTATTGTCGTCTTCAACAAACTTGCTTTCTGCAGAAATTAGGGGATTAGAGGAATTGGCATAAAGGCATAATGAAGTCCCTGGGGCCAGTCGTGAACAAGTGCATCCCTTGGTGACTTCCCTGGAGGGGAGATTAGGGCAAAGTAGTTGCTGCATTTGGTATTGGTTGGAGAGGCGAAGAGCTGGCTCCATTTTTGGAAGATCTCTTCCACAACATTTTGATCAAGGGATCATTCGTGAGGCCACAATATGGCCCTGCTCAATTTGTCTGCAATTACGTTGGATTTCCCCAGAGTGTACATATCTATTATCAGAAAGTGGTTGAAAGATGTTGCCTATTGCCAGACCCTCAGGGATTCTTGACAAAGGGGGTAAGATCTGGGTCCCCCTGTTTATTTATGTACCTGACCATAGACATGTTGTCTGATTGGATTGCTAGTGTTCCCAGAGGGAGAGATTCCTGAAATGCTTGTCATGCCTAAAGCACCGTCCTCATCTCCAGGATGTTTATTTGCAAATGAGCCTCATATTGATGCCAAATGTCTTGAACTGCCTTCCCCAGATAATGCCCCACCCCACCCTATCTGGGAAGCATCCGTGGTCACTGTGGCTTGGAGATGAGGGGAAATAAAGTGTTGGTCTTGAGATACCAGAGGAGAGTGAATCCACCATTGGAGATCCTATTTGCATGAAGTGGTTATCATGATCTTGAGTTTATTTGGAAGTTCTAGAATTGACCATTGCATCGCAATTAACCATTGAAGAATTCTCATGTAGAGACAAGCTAGGGGAATGAGAACAGTTGAAGCAGGCATTTTGCCCAGTACTTAGAGAACTAGTTTGGCAGAATCTTGTTTTTTTCTGATCAGCAGTCTTACGTAATGCCAAAGATCACTGACTCTGTCTTCTGGAAGTTTTGGTATCATTGTTGTGTTTATCTCTCCTCCTATGAATACCAAGCTCTGACATGGCTCTAGAGCAGAATTTTTTTGTAATTATGGCAATTCCTAGGGAGGAACCGAGTTGTAGAGTATAATCCCTGGCTTGTAACAGAATATGCCTGGTTGGGACAGTTATGAGCCAGTTGTCCAGATATGGAAACACCTGGAATCCATGGCATTTCAGGTAAGCTGCCACTATTGCCATGCATTTAGTCAACACTCTGCGGGCTGCAGTGAGAACAAAGGTCAGAGCTCGAAAGTGGAAGTGACTGGCTCCTAGCTGGAAATGCAAGTGCCTTCTGGATTGCCTTTCCATTCGTATATGGTAGTGCGCATCCTGAAGGTCTGTAGAGCACATCCAGTTGTCTTTTTCTAAGAATGAAAGTATCGACTGCAGTGTCACCATCCAGAACTTGGTCTTTTTCACAGATTTGTTCAGAATGCTGAGATCCAAAATGGATCTCCAGTCACCTGTTTTCTTTGGAACTAAAAAGAACCTTGAGTAATTTCTGAATCCTTTCTGGTCTGTGAGGAGTTCTTGGATGACTCTTGTTAACAATTTTTGAATTTCTAAGGTTGCTTGTTCCTTTTGACTGGGTGAACTGTCTGGAGCTGATTTGTTTGTGGATGTGGGGAAGGAGAGGAGAATAATATAACCCCTGGATATTATGTCCTGCAACTATTTGTCATTTGTTATCTTTTAGGTGCGAAGGTGCAGAGACACTTGTCCCCCGACTGCCTCTGGTAGTAGCCTCCTAAGCAATCTGGCTCCCCTTCAGGAGCGCTGAAAGGGTCTAGCAAAGAAAGATTCTCTGGAGCCCTGTTTCTTTGAGCATCCCCTACCGAGAGGACGGCATCTTCCATTATTGTTCCCCCCACTACCTCTAGGGGAACTTTCAGCTTGTGTGTCTTGGAAAGACCTCTGTGATTTTCTGAACCATAACTTTCCACTACCTATCTGATCTTTGGGAAAGGGTCTAGTACGTTTGCAAAAATGTACTCCAGTAGCAGGTAAGGTCTTGCCTTCCTGTTCACACCTGATGAGGATTTTTTTTACTTTAGGCCCAAAAAGAGAGGAGCTGTCAAAAGGGGAGTTAATGAAGGAAGACTTGAAGGGCTCCACGAAATCACAAAGGAGCATCCAGGCCTGTCCCCTAAGAGAGATACCTGAATCCACTGCCCTACTCGTTCCATCTGCTGTATATGATACGAGTCTCATGGATGCGTTTACAACTGAATTGAGGATGGCGAGCTGAGCAGTGACTTTATCAACCCAGCTTTAGCTACAGCTCCTTGGAGGGAGTCTGGCAGTTCTTTCAACAGGTCCCTCTGTAATTTAGTAAAATCTAGATAAATCTAATAAAATCGGTCAAGTAGTTCATCGACCATAAGGCAAAGGTTGCTGATGAAAAAAATCACTTCCCATACTTATCCATGGTCCTAGAATCTTTATTCTGAGGATGGATAGAAGAACTGGTCTCAGATAGTTCCTTTTTAATGGTCGCCACCACAACCATGGCATTAACTGCTACACCTTTAGTTAGGAAAGGCTTGTCCTTAGGGGCAGTAATATATTTATTTGGCCTCCTAGGAGTCGGTTCTATGGAATCTGGGGTCTCCCAAACCTTCCGAGAGATTAAATCAATAAGCTCATTGGAAGGAGGGGTCACCCAAGAGGTGGAAGGGCGAGACCCAAAAGCCTTCAGGTATACTGACTCCTCAGCTGAAGGGGATGTGGACTGCCAGTCATCTCTCTGCTTTAAGATTTCTAAGATGCGTCCAAAGGAGACATCTTCAGGAGGTGACCATGGTCACCCTTTTGCATCATCGAGGTCAGTATCAGTTGTGATTGACTTTTCTGTGGAGTCAGGATGCTTTTTCTTGCAAATCCTCTCCCGAAGGACTTCCTCAGTGGGGTAGTGTGGGGTAGTCTGGGGAAGTTTCAGAAGGGGGGTCTCTTGCCAGATGTCCTGAGGCCCGGAATCTCTGTGGTCCCATGGAGAGGGTACATGAGAAGGTAAAATCACTGGCTCAGAACTGGAAGGAAAAACCAGGATAGACTGACTCAGAGACTGGGATGTAGTCATTACCCTCCTCATAACCTCAAAGGCACTCTGTCCCTGATCCGAAGAATACCCCAGATTCAAGAAAAGGGTTGTCAGGGCCAAATGAATCTCTGGTGCAGGAGACTGAAGCTCTGAGGCAGAGGTAGGATCCAAACTCACCCGTGCCAAAGCCCGCAGAGGCAGGGTTGGATCTGGAGAGATCCAAACCTGCTTTGCGGGTCCGACCGAGGAGTGTCGACTCCTAGAGGTCTCCTTGCTCTGATTGAGCAGAAACACTCAGGGCAGACGTCGGGTCTGAGGAACCCATAGGTCACATCTGAATCTTCTGGCTCCAAAACCAGGGGACGGATCAGAGGAGGAGCAGGCACAGATGGGGAGGACTTTGCCTGTTCCATTTCCTTTGGGTTTGGATCCAGTAATAACTTTCCCAAGGTCAGTGTCTTTAGGAGCCTCTGCACTACCCTATGCACATCATCATCAGACAAACTCCTGGTAGACTGAGTAGATAGGGTTGGATACCTGGATTTAGTCAAAAAAGGAGATGGGAACCGAGAAGATATAGGTTCCAAGGATGGAGAACGGCTCCAATATCTAAATTCGGTGGGAGCTAAAGAGGTTGGAGCCGAGGGTTCAAACTGCTCCAATGAACTCTTGGATCCGGAAACAACTGTCTGCTCCAAAGGTTCTGTTGGAGCAGACAGGCTAGGAGACTTTTGTTTCGGCTCCAAGGAAGACTTCAGAACCGAAGAAGTACAATTTTGCCACTTGGCTGTCTGTCTTGAAAGAAGTTGCGGACTCTGGTGAAATCACCTCAGAAAAAGGAGTCTTAAGCAGTCCCTCTAATATGAGCTTATTCTTATGCTCCATAAGAGCCCTCTGATTGAAACCATGGCAAATGGAGCATGATTCTTGAAGATGAAGAGGCCCCAAGCAATATACACATAAAATGTGTGAATCACTCAAGGGCATCTTCTTCCCACACTGTTCGCATTTTTTGAAACCAAGAGGTTTCCCTTCCTGTTTTTGATACATTATTGCTAAAAGTAAAAGGAGAAAAGTAGGTATATGAAAAAAAATAGTGCACACACACACACACACACACACACACACACACACACACACACACACACACACACGAACATCCTCTGACTTAAATGGATGGTAAGCAGCTCTAGGAAGGAAGAGGTAAGTCATTTTTTTTTTTAAACAAGAAGAAATCATCCTCTAACTTTAACAGATGATGAAAGGGATAGAAGGGGACAACACTTAAACAGGAAAAATGTCCTCTAACTTAAACGGACATTAGTAGGGAAAGGAAGAAAGATAATACTCGCTCTTAATATGACAGAAAACGGGTAAGTTATTTGCTAAATAATTACAGAAAGACTATCATTAAGCTTGTAAGAAAGATTTTTAAATTTGGAAAAGGATTACGGAAAAAGAAAATAGTACTTATACCAGAGCTTGCTTGGAGAACCACGTCTTTCGCAGAGTGACAGATGAGATCTGAGGGGGTTATAGAATTGCATTATGGGTAAGGTAGAATTCTCACGAGCTTTGCTGAAGGTCTCGAGCTTTTGTAAAAGGCCGATACTGGATGTTACTCCATCTGTGAGAATAAAGGTGAGACTGACAACATCACATTCTGTTTTTTTGCTGTATCAGAGAAATTTGAAGGAACAGATTGTGATTTTATAGAAGTACAAATAAGCAACTAGACTGGTATTACACAGCAGAATTTACTAATTGAAAGAGCACATTGTGTCTATACTCTAAATGTGGCCAAGATCTATACTAGTAAAGGTGCAAACATACCTGCAGAAAGAGCTGCTCCTGGCAAAATTGTAGCAGAATGAAAAAGTAGTAAAAGTTAGGAACAGCAGCGTTTTTGTGGTAAATGATTATTCACTCCAGGCAGAAGAGAAGTGATTTTCTCTTGGCAGTTAGGGAATGGTGAGAGACAGGTATGAGATTCAAGCTCTCTAGCCGGCTGTCTTCAGAATATGTTTTTTTTTTTTTTTTTTTTTTTTTTTTTTTTACCTGGAAGATCAAAGACATTTTGAATACATAATATGCCATGGAGAAAAATGAAGAAGTTTAGCTTACGAGAGAGCCAGCAAGCAGACTCTGCTTCCCGTTCTTCTGACAATAAAGCCTATAGATAGACTTTGCAAATTAAACTATTTTCACTGTTCAAAAAACATGCTTGAGTGTCAGAAAAAAAAAAGCATAGGAGCTGACGTAAAACAGATTGAGTACCTTGGGCTTGAACCAGAGACTGACGTTGGGAGGTGGAGAGGATCAAGAAGACCAGAATCTATTTGAAATTAGTGAACAAATGGGAGACTGTGAAGCATTAATCCTATTAGATATAGGATTAAACATGTGAAATTTGACTTTGCAATTAGAAGTGGCTGAGAAAGACAGAAATATTGTTGACTGTGTTAAACCGTTGGGATTGCATCCATCACACTTTTTACCCTTAATGTTTAGAAAGACACCAAAAGTAGTGAAAAGTAACTGAAATCAAACAGGTTTTCTTCTTACTAATATCTTTATAAAAATTCCATGTTATATTGTAAAGCAGTTATTGTAGGGTTTAGTCAGAGCTATTTAAATGAGGTGGGGGAGTCTTACCAGAGTACTTTTTCTTGGCTGCAATGTATCCAGTCATTACATTGCAACAAGGCAAGAAAGGCTGGAAGAAAGCTGTTAAGGTGGGGGATGTGAAAGTGCTCAGAGAACTCAAAAAACTTTCTTTAACTAGGTCATGAAGCAGACAACCACAAATTAGTAAACTAAACTTCATAATAAGTCAGAGAGCAAGAAGCATGAATTCATTTCACAAATTAATTTCACAGAAAACAGCAGAGTATAAAAAGTATGCGGGTAACAGGGCAGCTTGAACTGGGCCCGGATATTCGGAGAAAGGTTTCCCGTACCTAGTTGTTAATATTTCTTCTTTTGAACTGTGTGTTCTTAACAAAGGTTTGTCCTTTGTACCCGTCAGAGGCTCTGTTTTACATGATATTCTCACAGACTTTAAGCTTTTTGTAAGGAAATTGCTTTAAGATTAATGTATGGCAGTAGAACTGTACAACCTGCTAATGTGTTTAGAAAACATAGTCAGTTTATTCCTCCCCATCCACCATTAGTGGAAACATTTAGAAAAATCTGTGAGTATGAAATATGTGAGGCTCTGATGAGTAAACTCAGGAGATGTTTTTATAACTTTAGTCATTTTGAATGTGATGCTTTATGTCAGCTGATTACCTCATGTTTACTTATTTATTTATTTATTATTTATTTATTTTACATTTGTTTACCAGGAAATTCCAACTGGATGCAGGTCCTTTCTCAGCGGAGGCCCGGGGAGAAAATCTCCACAAGTGCACTAAGAAATAAGAAATATACGATATAAATATTCACTAGAAATATACAATAGAAATATACAAAAGAAATATGTTACATTAGTAGGTGATTATACAGTAAATAACATGGCATGCAAAGTACACGGGACAGTTGAAGAACAAAGAACATCAAGTGTTAAGTTGAGCAGACAGTTAACATGATACCTAGTGATTAAGCTGATAAGATATGAAGAGATAATGCTGAACCATGTGGCTGGGAGTGTAGTTAGTTCAGGTTGGAGCAGGGGCTGAGCCAATGCATTTTTAGGTGAGACTTGAGAGTGGTTTTGAATAGACTGCTAGATGGCAATTTAGTTATCGGGGGGGGGGGGTTGTTCCATAGTTTAGAAGTAGCACAGGAGAATTGCGTTTCTCCTACTGAGTTTTTGGGTTTGGTGGTGAGAAGTAGATTTTTGCTGCTGGATGTTAGTGGTCTGGAAAAGGAGTAGGGTTGTAGTAAGTTTTGGAGTGATGGAATATTATGGGGGTGGTTTATTAGTTTGTGGGCAAATGATAGTTGATTTGGGTGAAGAAGTTGAGGGAGTTTAAGCCAATCAAGTTCCCTGATTGAGTAGCAGTGATAGCTACAGTAGGGTGTACCTGTTGCAAACTTTGCAATATTATTACAGCATGATTCTAGTTTGTTTAGGTCAGTCTGTCTAAGGATAGCAAGTATGGGAGAGGCGTAGAGTAAGGTGGGGATTAGCTCGGAGTTGGCAGTAGCGGTCCAACTGTCCTTGTTAGGTATTGTTTGTTTCTATAAAGCACCCAGAGTTTTTTATGAACTTTTTTTTATGGTAAGAGATATGTGGAGGTTGAATTTAAGATTGTTGTCAATTTCCACACCTAGCCATTTGGTGTGGTCAGATGGGGAGATGATGGTGTTGTTCTTGGCACGAATGTTGAAGGGGTGGAGGATTGTATATATTTGGAAAGTTGAAAGATAAGGAATTTGGTTTTGTTTGTACTGAGTAAAAGATGGGTATTGGAGAGCCAGCTTTCTACAGATGTGAATGACTCTTGTGTGATATTTTGTTGTTCTTGTAAAGTGGGAGCTGAGCAGATGAGAGTGGAGTCATCTGTGTATTGTATGAGTGTGGTATGACTGGTGGAGGTATGAAGGTTGTTGATGAAGATGGAGAATAGTAGGGGGCCAAGGATGGAGCCTTGGGGGACCTCGAGAGAGACTGGGAGACGAGGGGATAGCTGATCTTGCCAAACCAGTGATTGCTGACTGCCAGAGAGATAGCTGTGGAACCAGTTGGTGGCAGAGTGGGAGAAGGAGAGATTGGTTAGAACAGAGAGAAGAATGTTGTAAGATTCAGTATCGAAAGCCTTTGATAGGTCCAGAAATATAGCAGAGGATAATAGCCCATTGCTTTTATGGTGCAGGATTGTGTCGGCGGTGGTACTATGAAATGGCCTGAAGCCATGTTGGATTTTAGAGAGGAGGTTGTTAGTTAATAGATAGTTTAGTACCTGAGAGTTAATACATTTCTCAAGAATCTTGGAGAGTGGGGAGAGGATGGCAATGGGACAGTAGTTGGGAAGGTTTGTGGAGGAGCCACCTTTGTGTAGGGGATGATGTTTGAAATCTTCCACAGAGTAGGCACATCGTTTTCTGTTACGGAGCGGTTAATTAATATGGAAATTGGATAGACTAGGGTGTCTGCTGCAGTTTTTAGGTATTCTGATGGCAGGATGTCAGCTGCGAGTTTAGTGGGCTTAAGTTTTGTTAGGAGTTCTTTTTATATAGGAGGTGGGTACAGTGGAGAAGGTGAAGGAGGGAGGAGGGGGATTGTGGTTGAGTGAGGGGCTAGTGGATGAGGAGAGTTGTTGTCTGGCAAGTGACAGAATGGTTTCAATGAAGTGTATATTGAAGGAGTCAGCTATACTGCTGGAGGAGGAAGGGATGCTGGTTGGAGGGGTGCCTAGCTTACCTGGGTGGAGTATGGAGTTTATTGTGGACCAGAATTGCTTAGGATTGAGATGGGTGGAGTTTAAGGTGGACTGATAGTAATGGGCTTTATCTGTTTTTGTTTGCTTTTTTACTTTGTTACACAATTCAAGGAAGGATTGCCTAGCAGAGGGGGTTTTAGTTTGGCGCCATATTTTCCATGCTTTGTCCCGGATTTTAATGAGTTCCCAGGTAGTTTTCTGTAGCCTGGGGTAGGTTTTAGTTTTGACTCTGGCATATCTTAGGGGAGAGTGGGTGTTTAGGATGCTGAGGAAGGTAGAATTGAAGAAGTGGGTGGCTTTGTCTAGGCTGAGGTATTTTAGTAGTGTCCAGTTACAGTTTTGGAGGGAAGAGTTAAAGGAGTAGGGATTAAAGTTTGTTGTATTGCGAATTTGTCTATGGATAATTTGATTGGCATTTTTTACATGGTGTTTTAGGAGGAAAATAGGGGTATGGTCACTGAGGCTGTCAGGTAGCCAGCCTGTAGTGTAGGAGTGGGGATCTTTGTTGACCAATATCCAATCGAGGATAGTGTGGTTGTTGGGTTTATTATTTATATGGGTGGGAGATTGTATTAGTTGGGAAAAGCCGTGTAGATTTAGGTGAATGGTTGGGTGGATATTGTTACAAGATAGCCAGTTAGTGTTAAAGTCACCAAGGATGATGGTTTCATGGGGAAGAGAAAGATTGGCTCAATTTAGGAAGTTTTCAAGAATAGGAATATTCGGGGCTGGGGGAAATAGCAGCCAATAATGTTTATGGTTTTATTTGGGTTTAGTTTGAGGTTGGTGTCTAATATTTCTTCCTTTCCAGTCAGGGGGGCTGAGTTATTGATTGTTTGAATGTTAAGGTGGCGTTTAGACAAGAATGCTGTGTTACAGGCACAACAGTTAGTAGTCCACAGATTGTAAGAGGGTGGGGGCACATAGGTAGGGTGGCAGTTGAAAATTAAACTTTGTTTTTGACTGAGTTTGAATTTTTTGCCATAGTATAGGTCCTGCTGTGCTACAGGCACTACAGGTAGTAGTCCGCAGGTTGTAGGAGGGTGGGGGCACGTAGGTCAGGTGATAGTTGAAAATTAATTGAGTTGTGCAGTCGATCAGGAACATTGATTTTCTTAATTTCTTATAGTGCGTCTTGCTGATAAAGGAGGTTCAGTGGTATTGATGGACTTGGATAAATATTTGGGAAGCATGGAAGCTTTATTGAGTGATACTTTGAATTATGTTGAATGTGGCAACTATGAGGTGGGTACTTATATTACTAGGGTGTACTCTGACTTATATGACTTGTTAATGGATGGCGTCCTGGATAAAACCCTACATGTGTATTATTTTAGTGGAATACTCCATGACTCCTATGATTTATGGGCTACCTAAAGTGCACAAGTCTAGACTAAACCCACCTATGAGACCTGTAGTCTTTGGTAGCGGCTGGGCGACAGAATCTCTGCAGCATATACACTGAAAAAATATTATGTACAGTGTTGGATAAAGAGGGTAGAGTTTTAATAGATACCAAGCATTTTTTGACAAGTTTACGTGAATGGTATAGTAATTCAGACATTAAAAACTGTGTGCTGGTATCTATGAATGTCACATCACTCTTCACTGTTATCCCTAATGATGTAGGCATAGAATATGTTAAGTTGTTCTTGCTGAAACATTCAGGATATAGTATTGATAAGACAGAGCTTGCCTGCTCACTTCTTGACATCATTTTGAAAAATAATGTGGTTATATTTAATGATAAGCTATATCATCAGCAGACTTGGGTCGTGATGGGCACCATGTATGCCAACAGCTATGCAAATACAGTGTTGGTGTATTGGGAGCCCCTCTACATATTCAGTTGAGGTAATTTCTTTCTTAAGTTTATCCCTTTTTATGTACGGTTTGTGTTTTTGTTTGGTCAGGCACTATGGAAACTTTACACGAATTTAAGTACTTAACATTCTACAACTAGTTTTCTGAGATTTACTCTGACCTGTTTCTTTACATCTATTGATTTCCTGGATGTACATGTAATGATTACTGAAAATTGGATAACCACCAAATTATATCAGAAAGCGTGTAGTAAGTGTAAAGTTTTACATCGTAACAGCATGCATCCAAAACATGTACACACTAATGCACTAAAAGGGACAGTTCTACAGATATGCACGTTTAAGTGCTGATGATAGAATTATATATGAATTATTTAAGAAGCTTAAAAGTGACTTTAAATGTAGAGGCTACCATGATGTGCAGTTCGAGGCTGCCTGTGGTGAGATTCTCCAACACAGAAGGGATGTTGCTAAATGTTACTTCTCTGAGAGAGTATTGAACAGTGGAAAAAAAGATCTCTGATGCAAGAGGCTCTGACTTAAGAATGTGCATGACTTATTCTACAGAAGTTCAGCCTATCTGTAATATTATTGTTAGGAAAAACTGGCAACTACTTGTATCTGATGATGGGTATAGGTCAGTACTTGGTAATGCACACACGTTTTGCTATAATAACTATAGACTGTTTCCATGTAGAAACTGCAACATGTGCAAATATATTTATAGCAGTGATTCCTATGTACATCCAGTGAGTAAGAAGAGCTGTGTCTTTCGTTTTTATGCAAATTGCAGAAGTCGGAATTTAGTATATTTGTCATTCTCTGTGAAATGTGAATCCTGCTATGTAGGTAAGATGAACAGATGTTTGAAAAATAGAATTAGAGAACATTTAAATGACAACCAGAAGAATGATGTTCGTAATGCACTGTATAAATGTTCTAGAGAATGACATTAGTCATACTTTTAAGTTTTTAGTTTTTGAATTGCTTACATCTAGCAATAGAAAAGGTGATCTAAGGAATAAAACAGAATGTAAAGAGATGAAGTGGATTGTAGAATTACATGAAGATGGTAAGAAAGGACTCAATGAAACTGTCCCTTTAAGACCAGTTCTTAGATCACATGACTTGGTGAGGTAACTGTGTTTAAAAGATGGTTTGTTTGTGACAGTCTTTAGATCTGATGAAACACCTGTTTAGAAAGGTGCAAAGAGATTGTTTAGCCTTACTAATATGGTCTTATTTTCCTTCTTTGAATAAGATCCATGATTTTATAGAGCAACTGTCGTGGTTGACTGGTTGGATTTATTTCTGTTTTTACCTTTTTGTATTTAACCAGTCTTAATCTTAGTCTACAGCATTTTTCTCTACAATAACCAGAGATCCCATAGAGGTTCTAGATATATTTTGAACATGCGTATAAAGCAGAAGAATGTGGAAACCAGGAAAAGGCACAAATGGAAATATTCATAGCAAGCTTAATTATTCCACGGTGGAGGAAGCTGAAGCCCAATACTTAATAGCTGAGTACGAGATGAGGTAAAAATGGTAATGTATGCTCAATCAACAGGGAAGTCTCTAGGAACAAGTGATATTCCTGTAAAAGTTAGAAGTGAGGAAAGTGATTGAGATCTGTAAGGGTTTGCTTAACAGTATTTTAAAAACGGGGGAGGACATACCAGCATCTTGGAAGAAAACTGTAATGGCTGTATTACACAAAGATGGCAAAGACCCTCCAGATCCAGCTTCCTAAAGACCCATTTAAATTTTAAACTGTGATTATGATGTGTTTGTCTACAGAGAGAAGCAAAGATGTTCCCAGAACTGAGATATGGTTTAGTGTGGTTTTGTGGAGGGGTGGTAAGCATTTAACAGTATTAACAGAGAGCGATGATGATCTTCAGGAAAGCAGAATATAAGAAAATTATGTTGTTCTTGATGTTAATGTTGGTGAGGCTTGATACAAAAAAGCGTTTATTTATTGGGAGGGGGAGGGTAAGAATTGAGCAGGATAAGTTAATCCCCTCCTCCACACAGAACAATCTAGTTTAGGATTACCTGATTTTAATTGCTACTTCAGAGATACACAGTTAGGGCTGATACACATAACCGAAGTAGAAGGTTATAAATCAAAGTGGAAGGGGATGATGATGAAATGGAGGAGGGGGATTCAAGAAATAAGGAGAGTAGGAGTTTGGCTGCAAGTCCTTAAGGAGAATAACAATAGCCATAAATAATGGTATATTCATAAAGTAGCAAAAAGTATTCTATGTAGTAGGCCAACACAGGAATGGGCAAAATATAGATTCTACCAAAATAAATGACTGTTGGTAAAGAGATGATAGATAAGTGAGGGATGGAATTTACTGGATAAAAAAATAACAAAGGAGCCAAGGTACTGGGAGCAAATAAAGGAGAGGAAAACGTAATAGAGTGGTATGAGGCCAGGCAGAGGATTGGACTGCAAGTTAGAGACTTCCTTCCCTTCCAGGAATTTATAGTAGAGTATAGAAGGAGAAAGGGATAGGAAAATGTTAAATGAAACACCTGCTCTGGTAAAGTTTTTAGTTGAATCTAGAACAGGAGCTGATGTTAGAAAAGAGATGATTAGTAGGTATATAAAATATTGCATGCTAAGTATAAGAATCAATAAGAAGAGGTTAGAAAAGACCTGGAAGAGAGACTGGAAAGGCAGTTTACATAGGAACATAGGAAGACACCTGTTTGGTTCCAAAGTATGCAAAATAGTCCAGAAAGTGTAGGATTTTTGACAGGAAGTATTTGCATAGGCATAGTTTTACCTCAAACAGACTTCCTAGATTTTTCTGTAGGTGGATGGCAAGTGCTGGAGGTGTGATGAGAGAGAGGTAACTGGAAACATACTTTCTGGGAATGTAATGAGTTGGCAGATTTTAAAAATTCCCTACAGTGTACGTTGTCAGAATTTTTTGGGGAGTAAATTATCATAGATAAAGAAATTATTCATGTTATGTAGTCCTATCTCGCCTCCATTATTACGTGTGAGTTCATCGGCTCCGACTCGGCCACTTTTAGAAAGCCTGAAAACTTCTGATTGGCTCGTGGCTAGGAGGTATCCCATGGTGCATGAGCACACTCCCCAGATCTCATTTGCCGCATCTTCAGTCGCAAGCTTTCTTGGTTGGCCGTGGCTAAGTGATACATTTTTTTATTACTATTACTTCCTTTTTCAGGAATTTATTTCTCATAGACAATTCTATCATAGCTTATTACTGATAAATCATTTTGTGACTTCCTATTTGTGACCTACCGGATTTGACTTGGTTTTCGTATTTTGTATTTCTGGGCCTGTTGCTGTGTGGTATACCACGAGTGTGTGTGTTTTGTTGCTTTGACTAGATTGTTTAAGTTAGAGGTTCTAGTTTTGTCCCTTTTTTGTTCTTCACACTAGGTCCGTTTAAGTTAGAGGACCTAGCTCTCCCCCTTTCCCTTTTCTTAGAGTGTGTAGGGCTAGATCTGTTTAAGTTAGAGGATCTAGTTCCTCTCTTATTGTGTGAGTGTGTTGGCTTTTCTTGGCTGTCAATATGTCTAAGGAATCTAAAGAACACAAACCATCAGGCTTTAAGAAGTGCATTAAGTGTTCACAAAAAATGTCCATCACTGATGGACATAGCGTTTGTGTATATTGCTTAGGGGCCATACACTGCAAGAAACATGCCTTTTCTGCCATTCTTTTAGCCCTAGAATGCTCCAGGAATGGAAGAATAAACTTATCTTAAAAGGTCTGTTGAAACCTTACTTCAAAGAAGATCTAGCCAGTTCCTCTTCCTCTCCCAAATTGCAGTCTTCTAGGAAGGATAAGGGTAAAACTTCAACCGGCTCCAACTTCTGCCTCTGAACCACCACAGAAGTTACACAAAGCAGAGTTGGTATCCTTCTCTTTGGCTCCACAGTCTTCAGGGCCGATTGAGATTTTGGACATAGACCCTGCAGTAAGTAGCAAGTGTTTTGGTGCCCTTTTACTAGCAGCCCTCTTCAGAGCCAGTCAGCGGATATTCCACCGGTCTCCCTTAACCTTAAATCACCGACAGAGAACAAGGTCACCCACGCTATCCTCCAGGAGTCTATCTGAAGAAGACATCGAGAGAGTGGTGCTCAGACTCCTCAAGTCGTCGGCCTTGCCAAAATTTTTATCGGCTCCGACCCACTCGGTCTCAGAGCTGACTCCTTCTACCTATCTTGCTGTGATTCCTCCTCCAACCCAGATTGGGCCTTCGGAGCCGATATTGCCGGTACCGACTACAGTGGAGTCTTCGTTTCCAGCACCTTGTGTGGTTATCTCAGAGCCAAGTTCTGCTTCACCACTCTCTGCGCCGTCTGAAGTGTCTAGGGTCCGAAGCTCCTCGGTCGGCCCCGATGGGGACACTTGGAACCGAACTTCTTCGGTGCCAAGTCTCCCTCTTGGTACGTCGGCCCAAGTGAGCCCGGACCATACATCGTTCTCAGAGCCGATCCTTCTGGAACCGTCAGCACCGCTGGTTTCTTCGGAATCAAGGCGTCCTTCGGAGCCAGAGGAATCAGTCTTCGTGAAGATGCTGGATAGCTCATCTGCCCCACTTAGAAGTACCGATGCTATACTCCCTCAAGCGCCGACTACAGTCTCAGCATCTTCTCTTCCCCAGGATGGCAGAGACCCACATCCTCAGGACCCCCACTTGGGTGGCCTGTAATCTTCTGAGGCCTCCCCAGAGAACCCCGCTGAGGAGCCCCTTTGGAAGAGATCATGTAAGAGGAAGCATGTAGACTCCCCTGCTGAGTCTCTCACATCTGACACTGACCTTGATGAGTCGGAGGAATCCCCTAAGTCGTCTTCTGAAGATGTCTCCTTTGCAGACATCTTGGAGATCCTCAGTCAGAGAGACTGCTGGCCCACTGTTACTCCGTCTGATGAGGAGTCAGTGTACCTGAAGGCTTTTGGGTCTTAAAAGCCACAGCTTCATGGGTGTCTCTCCCATTTGACGAGTTATTGGATCTTGTGAGTCAGAAGGCATGGCAGACTCCTGATGCAGTGGAACCGGTCCCCAGGAGACAGAACAAGTTTCTTTCCGCCCCTAAAGAAAATAATTTTTATCCAAAGGCTTACCTGTAGATGCCATGGTGGTGGCGGCGGCCACTAAGCAGGAGCTAGCAGAGACTTCTTCTTCTATCCATCCACCTAATAAGGAATTCAGAACGATGGATAGATATGGGAAGCATATCTTCTCTTCAGCAGCCTTTACACTTCGATCGCTGAATTATCTATCACACCTCACGAGATTTCAGAGAGATCTCCTGAAGGAGTTAGGAGATACTCTTCAAGGTACCTCTACTGAGGGAGTCCCATCTACCATATCTACTCAGTTGGTTACCTTAACATCCATTGTTAACTCCTCCATGAGGCTGATCTCATATGCAGTTGATGGTGCGAGTAGGGTGGCCGGTTCAGGAGTCTCCTTAAGGAGACACTCCTGTCTGCGCCTATGCAATTTTGCTGAACCTTTCAAGTCTACATTCACCAATGCTCCCGTTGACGGATCCTCTCTTTTTGGACCCAAGGTGAAAGATACCCTCACCAGGTGTGAACAGGAAGGAAAGACTCTCTCTGCTGTTGGAGTCCATTCTACTGTTCCTTCTAGACCTTACCCTAAAGGGCAGAAGAGTGGCAAAATGTGGTTCAGGAAATCACAGAGATCTTTCCAAGACACACAGGTTGATTCCTCCTTCAGAGGCAGGGGAGGAGGAACAAATGGTAGACATCGCCCTAGAGGCAGGGGAGGTCCACAAAATCAGGGAGGTCACGATTCCTTTCGTGACTGTCCTTATCAGTGTTCCTGATGTGAAACTCGACTGTGCGTCTCTGGAGCTGGTCGGGGGTCGCTGTCTTTGTACCCAAAAGCCTGGCTAAATATCAACTAAGACAAGTGGGTACAAGGCATTATCACCAGAGGTTACTCTATACCCTTTTCCCTTCCACCACGCCCTCCCAAAAGGATCCCAGATGTACCACCCAATCACAGGGATCAAGCAGCTATAGAGATAGAAAAGCTGCTATTAAAAAGAGTCATCCAAAAGGTCCCGGCAGACCAGACAGGATTCGGAACATACTCCAGATTCTTTTTAGTTCCAAAAAGAACAGGAGACTGGAGACTCATTTTAGACCTCAGCAGGTTAAACGAGTATGTAAAGAAGTCCAAGTTCCGAATGTTCACTCTACAATCCATACACTCTCTGTTAGGGAAAAGAAAGTTGGATGTGCTCAATAGATCTCCAAGACTCCTACTACCACATCAAGATGGACAAAGCATCAAGGAGTTTTCTACTCTTCCGGCAGGGAGCCAATCATTACCAGTTTTGGGTGCTGCCTTTTGGTCTCACCACAGCCCCCTGGGTGTTCACCAAATGCATGGCAGCAATGACAGCCTATTTGAGGCATCTGGGAATCCAAGTTTTTCCATACCTGGACGATTGGCTCCTGACCGCCACCACCAGGTATCTTCTAGTTCAATCCAGAGACTCCACAATCAAGCTCTATTCCCAATTGGGAATTTCTGTAAATTGGGAAAAATCCTTAACTTTGCTCGCTCAATCTATAACCTTTATAGGAGCAAACATAGACATGGTCTCTATGATAGCCAGACTACCAACAGACAGAATACAAAATCTTTCACAGCAGATTTACAAGATACTTCCCCTTCGAAGAGTCAACCTTAACTTTGCTCGCTCAATCTATAACCTTTATAGGAGCAAACATAGACATGGTCTCTATGATAGCCAGACTACCAACAGACAGAATACAAAATCTTTCACAGCAGATTTACAAGATACTTCCCCTTCGAAGAGTCAAAGCGAAGGTGGTGTTACCACTTCTTGATACAATGGCATTGACTATAACATTGGTACCATTAGCAAGACTACATATGAGAATACTCCATTGACTCCTGTCCTCCCAGTGGTGTTTTCAGCAGTTGCCCCTGCATCACCAGATACTAATCACAGATTCTTGCAAACAGGATCTCCGTTGGTGGATTCAGCCAGGTCACCTTTCCACAGGGGCTCCCTTTGTACCGTACAAACCCGTTGCCACTGTGACCACGGATGCCTCTCAGATTGGGGGGGCATTATCTAGGCAGAACTGTCCAAGGCACATGGCAGGATCACGAGGCCCATCTGCATATCAGTATCCTAGAGATGAGAGTGGTGCTTCTAGTGTTGCAAGCACTTAACGACTTTCTCCCTCTAGGGATGATAGCTATCCAGATGGACATGTCGGTGGTATGGTATCTAAACAAGCAAGGAGGAACCAGGTCTTACCCCTTATGTCGAGAGGCCCTGCGAGTTTGGAACTGGGCGATTTCTTCCCAACGCTTTCTCATTGCAACTCACATAAATGGGACATCCAACGTGATAGCAGACAAGCTAAGCAGGGCAATTGTGTTACCTCATGAATGGTCTTTGAACCAGAAAGTGGCCCTTCAGATCTTACACAAATCAACCCTGCTGCAATCTCTTTGCTAGCCCTATCAACACCAAATGCAACACCTATTTCTCCCTCATCCCCCTCCGGGAGAGTCTCCGCGAGATGCACTTTTCCACGATTGGCCCCCGGGACTTCTTTTTGCATTTCCTCCCTTTCCACTCATTCCCAAGGTTATACAGAAAGCAATGTTGTTGGGAAGCAAGATGATCCTCATCACTCCTTACTGGCCTCGTCAGATTTGGTTCCCTTTCCTCGGGCCTCACCTGTTAAGACTATCCATGGACCCTGGACCCAGTTCCAGACCTCTTGACACATGTCAGGTTCTCTTCATCCCTGTCTACACACTCTCAAACTGACAGCATGGTTGCTGCAGTTCCATCTTTAGTCAGGCTTCACGATCTGTCTGTAGCTGTAACCCATATCATTACCTCTTCTCATAAGCCCTCGACTAGAAAATTGTATAACAGCAAATTAAAGAGATTTTCTATATGGGCAGACAGCAGTAAGGTTAATCCATTTTCAGCTCCTATTCCTATTGTCTCAGAGTTCCTATCAGAACTTTTTCACCAGGGATCAGCAGCTGCTACACTCAGAGTTCAGCTAGCAGCGATATCTAATTTTCATGTGGGAATTAATGATTCTAACCTTATGTCCCACAAACTTTGTAAGGTTTTTCTCAAAGGTTCTATGATGTTAAGACCTCCCGTTCAAGATCCCATCCCTCCCTGGGATCTAAATCTAGTCCTTTCTAAACTTACTTCGCCACCTTTTGAACCGGTCCATAGCTGTCAATTGAAATTTCTGTCATGGAAGACTCTTTTTCTGGTGGCGATAAATTCAGCCAGACGAGTTTCCGAACTGCAAGCCCATTCAGTTAAACCTCCATACTTAATTTTTCACAAAGACAAGGTCTCTCTCCGGACGAATCCTTCCTTTATCCCCAAGGTCTGCTCGCATTTTCATTTGAATCAAACTATCGAATTGCCAGTATTCTTCCCCAATCCCACCAGTAAAGCAGAGTATAGATTTCACCAATTGGATGTGCACAGGCAATTGCGTTTCTACATCCACAGAACTGAAGGATTTAGAAAAATCAAACCAGCTATTCGTTTCCTTTGCTGAAACAAGAATGGGTTTGTCAGTTTCTAAGGTCACACTATCAAACTGGATCTCTAACTGCATCTCTTTCATTTATACTTCTGAAGGAAGAGTGTTACCCCTTAAAGTTAGAGCGCATTCTACCAGATCATTTTCTACTTCTGCTGCCTTCCAAGCCAGGACTCCTGTTGATAATATATATGCAGCAGCAACATGGGCTACCCCTCATACCTTCATTACCCATTACAAATTGGACCTAACTTCCAGGGGTAGGGCCTCATTTGGTTCCACAGTACTCAGGAGTATTTTCCGGTGAGCCACCCATACAAGATGCTAGGGATGCTGTCCCACACGTAATAATGGAGGTGAGATAGGACTACATAACATAAAGAAGTTATGTACTCACCATAACGTTTCATGTATGTAGTCCATCTCGCCAAACATTATTACGAACCCACCCACCAGCCCTCTTCCTTGAGGATCTGGAAACAGTTTCTATGGTGGTTTTTTACCAGAAAGGACACTTTTATTAGGGGTTTTTTTTCCATACCTTTGCTCTCCTTTTCTACTTTTTCTCTCTTTATAGACTAGCAGCAAACAAGATCTGGGGAGTGTGCTCATGCACCATGGGATACCTCCTAGCCAAGAGCCAGTCAGAAGCTTTCAGGCTTTCTAAAAGCAGCCGAGTCGGAGCCGAGGATCGGCTCTGAACCCATACGTAATAATGTTTGGCGAGATGGACTACATACATGGAAGGTTATGGTGAGTACATAACTTTTTTTTTTGAACTGGGAAATAAGAGCCAAACTGCCTAGCCATAGGCAAGGTCTTCTTGAGTTCAGTGCTACTTGCTGCCTAAAAAGCAAAGACTAGAAAATGGAAATCAAAATCTAAAATGACTGTAAATGAAGTAATGAATATTGTAAAGGAGATAAAATAACTGGAGGTGGGATCTTTAGAAAACGAAAGGAACTAATTACAGTAGAGAGTCGATTATCCAGACTAATTGGGACCTAGGGTAGTGCAGATGACCAAACATAAAATTGAAGTGGATACAAAACTTCTAAAATCTTGTTTTTTCTGCACACAAGAATGCACCTTTCAACCATTCAGCAATTCCAGTGGACAATGAAGAATATTTTTCACAACGAACTGGCTACAAGCTCAAAAAACATGCTCAAGTGAATACGTATAATGTTTACATATTCAGACTTCATGATTTTTCCTGCCTGATAACTTTGGAAGGCTGGTTCAGATAGCTGACGTTTTGGATAATCGACTCTACTGTACATAGAAATAAATGTAATTGTAGGAACAATACGTGCAAAATAATATTTAGGAGGAAGAGTGAAGCTTAGGTAAGGCAGGAATTGAGAAATATATATAATGTTAGAGTGAATGAAAATTGCTTAAAGAAAGCGTGCATGTATATTCCATGAAAAAAAAGAAAAAGTTACTATGGTTTCTGTGTTCTTTTCTATTAATACACATGTACCTGCTGTTGTATATCATAAAAACAATTCTTGGGGGGAAAGTGAATAACCTTGCAGTCTCAAAAGTATAGTTTTGCCATCAGTCCTCACTCAGCAGGGACCCCTGTGACTGTATATATCTGCTTTTAAAGAGAAAAGTGCCTTTTTTGAAAATCTTTCCCTTAGTGTAGACAGTGAATATTTTAATTATTTACCCTCATAGTGGGCAAATGTTGCATTGACTGGGTCTTCTGTTTAGAAAATTCTGAGTAATAATAGTTGGATTCTAACTGGTAACAGTCATATTCTGAATTTTTTAAATTAAGTACTGTTAATATATGTCTCAGTGGATCCATCAGCTGTGTTTCTCCATTAAGGAAATAACCAGAGGATGCAAAGTGTATTATTTTCAGTTTTCGATTATTTTTGACAACATTCTCTCACAGTATCAAAACACTGAGCTCATTGTTTGTGTTTTGAAAAAGTCATGAACAAAAAAGATGTTTCTGCCATCTGCAGTGTGCTTTTAACTTAGTCTCAGAATATGAAAAAACAGCTGCCCTCCCAGAAAATCTATTTCAAGATAGAACATAATGATTCTGGCTCACCCGATGGCTATGTCCTCTTCTGATTAGAAGAGAGTCGGTAAGATTTTTCACTTCCTGTACTTATAACAAAAAAAAAATGCAGTCCAGGCAACATAGTTCACCTTCATATATTTATGTAGTTCAAGACTTTCTGTTGCGGGACCCCCTGTCACTCACTTTTTTCCCCTAGCCTTCGTGCCTCGACCGTCTTATTGCCAGTTGTTTCTAATTTTCTGAGAAATCCCAGAAGTTGCTTGTGTACCACTTCTCTCTCTCTCTCTCTAACAGTAGTAACAAAATGATACCCAACTTTGCTTAAATTTTCTCAGCATTTTTCTGGGATTTATCAAAAAATTAGAAACAATTGACAATAAGATGGTAGAGACAGTACGTCCAATATCCAGAGAGAAAAAAATCAGACAATTTAACTATGATCTTTTGAAGATATAATGCCCAATGTGGGCTGTAATGTTAAAATAAAAGCAACTGTATCCAAATGTTTGTCAACTATTTTTTCATCAACTGTATTCATGGCCATGCATTTGACTAAGACATATGAAATTTCAATGATTTTGCAGTGCACTTCAGTGTATTTTACTGGGAGCGCTACAGAATCCTGAAAGCCCAAAATACTGAAAACTCAAAATACTGAAAACATACAGGATACCAACACTTACTGTACTCCAGCACAAGTACATACAGAAACAAATAAAACACAAACTATATTACTGTTTTCCAAGTATAAGCAGGGGGGCAAGCCCCCCTGCACCCCCCCCACACCCCCATCTTCTTTCATATATCAACACCAAGATTGAACTTAATGTAGTGAAGTGCAATCTTGGAGTTGATATATTTAAGTAGAAGGGAGTATGTGGGTGCAGGGGGGGGGCTTGCCCCCTGCATATAGTTGAAGGGTAATATGTTTCTGTATGTACTTGTGCTGGAATATAGTAAGTGTTGGTATCCTGTGTGTTTTCAGGATTTTGAGTTTTCAGTATTTTGAACTTTCAGGATTTTGGGCTTTCAGGATTCTGTAGGGCTCCCATTTTACTACCTCTCCTTTCTAAAAAAACATGTATATCAGGCAAGATAATCAGTGTTCTGATTTTTTTTTTCAAATTTCACATGTAACTTTCAAAGTATATAATTTAAAATATATAATTTTTAACAATGTTTTTGGGGATTACAGGGGAAGATGGCTGTCCCCTTAAAGCACTGTGATGTCTCATAAGTTAATTATTTCTGTTGAGTATGCTTCTGTCCTGTGCTGTTGCTTGCACATCATCTGCTTTAGCTGACTATTCTTTCCTTGGTTGTTTTTATTTATTTATTTATTTGACATTTGTTAACCGGGTTAGTCTGGCTGGGCAGTATGCCCTTTTTCAGCAGAGACCCGAGGAGAAAAGCTCCATTACAAAAAAGTTAGAAATACAGAGTATTAAACAATTGGAAGAATAAAGTTTTTGTCTTATACATTGCTAGAATAAAAAAACTTGTACAATATTTGAGAAATACATAGCTATAAGAAAGGAACATAAAACAGTAAATATAATGACATGGATTAAAGAGAAGTTATGGGACACAAAAATCAGGTTAAGAGTCCTTTCATTGTTAAGTAAAAAAGTAAGCCTAGAGAAAAAATAAGTAAATCAAGATTAATTTACTTATTGTCGACCCCTGTCCATGAGAGACATGGGAGCCAGACTGGGGGTGAATTTGCGATTTCCAGTTCAGTCATCAAGGTTTCTTTTAAATAGGGTCAGGGATGAACTCTTCTTCACGTAGATGGTGAGCTTATTCTGTAGAGCAGGGATCCTTTGAGACACATGTCAATTTCTCCAGCATGTTTTGTTTATATCACAGGCAAAGTTCAGATCCTTGAATCACTTGATCTGGTGTGTTTGTTTTACAAATGTGCAAGAGCTTCATAAAAAAGAAATAAAAATGTTTGCACAAAAAAAAAAAAAAAAACAAATATGTAAGAGCTCCATCAGAGCTGGATCTGAGGATGCCTTATAAGCTAAGCAAAGATTGCATCTCAGCAACCTGTAGAAGACTGAGTACAGAGATAGGGCCTTAAGTTGATCTGTGTAGGAGAGTGGATTCATACCCTGGATTCTCCTGGTGAAGAACCTTTGAGGTTATTCCAACCATTACAAGTGCCTAGTTAGGTACATGCCAAAGGGAGCATTGTACTTAATGGTGGGTCTAATAAGGGCTGAGTAGAGTGGTAGTATAACTTCTTGGACCCAGATGCCATACCTTTCTTATGAGTTGGGCAACATAGAATGATTTTTCTTCCTATCTTTGCTACGTGTTGGTCGAAGGTCAGATTACTGTCTACATGTGTTCCCAGATCCCTAACTATCGGGTCACATCTTAGGAGTGTTTATCATTGGAATAATTAGCTTGGGTAGACATTTTCCCAAAGGACACATGAATACATTTCTTTACATTGAGTTTTAATCTGTGGCTTTGGCAGTAGTGATTTTTTGTGTTAGACCATGCTGTAGGATGTTACTGCTGTGGGGGAATTTATGAAAGCTCCTAATTTTCAGTAATCTTTAAACTTGGTGAGCCAGAGGCCTTTGATCTTGGCCTTTACTTCCAAGAAGTAGATGTCAAACAGGAGTAGGCCCAACATGGAGCCCTGCGGTACTCCACTGGTGACTGGTCTCCTAGTGGAGGTGGTCTCACAGATCCTGACTTCTTTGGTCTTAACTGTGAGACAGGCAGCAATCCAGCAAGTTATATAGGGATTTATTCCAAGTTCTGAGAGGTTGTCAACAATACCTGACTGGGGTATTGTATCAGATATCTTGATTAGGTCAAGTTAGGTGATATGCACCATTTTCCCCTCATCCATAGCCTTGATAACCCTCAAAAAGAAGTCTACCAGGTTGAGTAGGCGTGACCTTCCTTTAACTGGGAAGGGTCCAGTGTCTGTAGGTTGCCAATGTACTTATTGATCATTTCCTTGATAATTCATTCCATAGCTTTGCTTATCAGACTTGTCAGACTAATGGGTCTGTAGTTCATGGGTTCGCTTGATGGTCCACCCTTATGAAGAGGGATAATCATTGTGGCCTTCCATTCACCTGGCATGTTAACTGTTTTGAGGTTGTAGTCGAAGAGTCCCTCAAGCGGTCCTGTTAGGTCTTGTTGTAGGCAATTTAGGAGGCAACCGAGGACATTGTCAGGGGCCATTGAAGTGAGTGCCACCAGGTTGGGTGGGGGGAGATATGCTAGAAGGGAATTTACAGGCTGTAGTGGGAGTTGAAGTTAGAGATGACTTTATCAGCCACTAGATTTGCTGTGTCACCCTGGTAAGTGAAAGTTGTGCCATTTACCACCAGTGAAGCACACTGCTGAGTGTTACCTTTAAGGTATCTGACATAGCTGAAGAAGGCCTTATGATTGTCCTTAGCCTATCTTGTCTGACTTTGTTAGACCTCTTATATTCTTGTTTAGTTGAATTAGAGAGGTCTTTTCTCAATGAGAGTTGCTCTTTGATTTTGGCCTTGACTTTTTTCTTTTGTTACGTGCCCTGTTAAGGTAAGAATTTCACTAGTGGGGTTTGTTTTTGGTGTTAGATCTGGGCTTACTTCTGGTAGGTGCAGCAGCCTCAGTGCAGTCATTCTCATGTTTGTACAGAGTTTCTGTGAATAATTCTGCATAGGTAGCTGTTTACTCGGAGTTTGGGGGAGCAGTGAATTTTGACAAACTGTTGGTTAATAAGATGTAGTTTGCTTTAGCGTAGTTCCTAACTGTAACAGGTTTAGTTGGGTTTTCAGAGTTGATTTTTATTTCAGTGGAGATAGCTTTTTTCTCCAACCTCACCAATGAGGACGAGAATGTGGTATTTGGTTGAATGGTGAGTGCCTCTAATAGGTCTAGGTAAGAAAACTTTTCTATGGAGACTAGAAGGTGGATAACACCAGGGCATCATCCTGTTTAACAAACCTGGAGATGTATTTGTTACTAATGTAGATCAAGATACTGCCACCTTTAGACCCTGTCGATGCTGCTCTTGGTCTAAGTGTGTGGAAGGCATTGTAACCTTTCATTGCCAGAGTACTTTCTGGGTCTTTATACCAAGTGTCAGTGACAGCACAGATGTCTACATTCTCTAGGTTGAGGAGAGCTTGTAGGGTGCGGAGTGTCTTGGGCTCCGAACATTGAGAAGTATCACCTTAAGTTTGCTTTTAGGTTTTTTGCTATGTTGATAGTTTTGTTATTACCTACAAAAGACTCTAAGGGGGTGGATAAAATTTTCACCAATATCTGAAAGCCTGGGGGGGGCAGAAGCAGAACCATGTCCTCCTATGCTCATTGATAGTGGATTTCCCTGGACTGATTCAAGTGCAGATTAACACCAACGTGGACCAGAAACTAAGCAAGTTATTAAAATCAGTTGTTTTCTGTTCATATGGTGGCATCATCCTTGGTGGAGGTAGAATGCTGCTTAGCGCAAGACACATACCTTTTCTGACACATATTCAGGGAGATACATAATGTCTTTTTTCAAGTTATCTACACCCACATGGACTATGTTATAATCATATTGGTACCTGTGGTGCAGTGACTTGAGTGTGTGCATGATATTGTGGATCCTTGATCCAGGTAGGCAGCCAACTGCTTTCTTCTCCCCTTGTCCAGCCTGGTGAGTGGGGCATCTCTGTGTCATACAATAGAATACCATATGACAAGAGTACTAGATAAAGTGCTTGCTTGCTTTATGGACTTTGGTCTTGGGGGATCATTGGGTGTAAGCTTATGTGTGGTATTAGGTGTGTTGCTTTTGGTGTTTGTTTTAGTGGTTGCTGAGGATAGGTGTTGCAGTTTGGCAGCTTAGGAGGTCTTTGAGGCATGGAAAGGTTTATTTTAAGTGTCTCAGCATAAGTTCTATGAATATTGTGAGCAGTATGTCAAGGTTGCAGTTTGAGTGTTCTTGGCAATCTTGTTTGTAAGGGGAGATTTTTGCCACCAAGGAAGTTATGTATCTACATCTCTCACATCCTGTGTTAGTTTCTTTAAAGATTACAAGGTTGTCTCAGTGCATGAGACAATTGCTACATGTCTCAGGATGCTCATATCTACCAAGCTGGCCACAGAGACATTAGGAAATTGCAAATCTACGTTCTCCATACCTGTTTTATGGTTGGGCTACTATGGTTTAGGGACTTGATTTTACAGGAGTCACCTAAGTTGTGCCTAAGGTTAAAGCTATATGGTAGATAGTGCTTTGATTTGATATTAGTGCTGTTTGATGCACAAACTAGTTGCCCTAACCTTAGCTTCATACAAAGCCTTTCTGTGTTGCAGGTTAAAGTCCTAAATACTAGCTTTATAGGTTTGCTACTATACAAGGTACTGTTAACTGCCACTGCAATGTTAACAGCTCCACGAATATGTGCCTAGTTTATAGCAGACAGAAAAAAGCTGAAAACTAATTCCCATTCCTTCTGGCCAATAAACAAATAAACTTTGAGCCTCTTGGAGCGCTTTCCAATCCAGAGACCAGGTAAAAACCTTTTGCCACAAGCTGGATGATCCTGGGACAACTTAATGTAAAAGCTGAGAAAAAGTAGCTCTCAAGTGTAGATTAACACCAAACAACCAAGTCCATAATAAGCCATCTGGCTGATGAAATAATCTCACTTTAAGACCCCTTTTGTGTTTCCCAACTTGGATTGACCCGGCTACTTTACTACTGCCACTAGAATAGCAGTCCCAGTCTCAATGTGAAAATGCACTTTGGTTAACCATACGTGAAAAGGCACCAACTAGCTACAAGTAATTGTCCCTTTAAGCCCCTTGTCTGTTTCTCAGCTTGGATAAACAATGCTACCTTTCTAATCCAACTAAAATTGCAATCCCAGTCTTCTTAATTTAAAAATGTACTGTAATTAGCCAAAAGTGAAAGTTATCAGTAACAAATCAAGCAACAAACTACAACAAGCAATTCTCACTTAAGCCTTTGTGTATCCCATTTAATACAGACCAGACTGCCTTTCTTCTGACACTCGAATTGCAGTTCTAATTTATGAAAAAATGCACTTTAGTTAGCCACAAATGAAAAGGTACTATAAACAAATCTAACAATTAGCAACAAGTAGTTATAAGGTGATTCAAGGGGAGATAAGCCAGCAACAAGGAACACACACACACGCGCACACACACACACACACACACACACACACACACACACACACACACACACACACACACACACTTTAACGCAATTTCAAAGTACACTAACATTCCAAGAAAGAGCCTTCCCAGTGTCTTCTGTCAATAACCAGTAAGATGAGTTGAGGAGATAAGACTGGTAGACTGGTGAGGACCTTCTAGGGGCAGGTATACAAGAGATGAGAAAGGAGCTTCAAGGGCCATATAAACACTAGGGACAGGCAGCCCAAAAGCATGCAGGTATAAAAGGACAGCGATACACTGAGTGAAGAAGTAACCAAATTCAGAAGAAAGATAGTAAAAAAATGCAGTAAAACAAGGACCCAGTTAGAACACCTAGGCACAAAAATTACTGGACTATAAAAATGCCTTAAAATAATAACTTCAACTTCAGATAAAGAGCTAACACAATGCACAAAACTGATTTAAAAGGTATAATAAGTGCATCATTGTAGATGTAGTTTAAATGTACTTTCGTGGATGCAAAATATAGTCCAAATGCTTTGTTTTCAAACTTCCAGCAGTGACAAGACTCAGATGGCTGACTGCTTGTACAGTATAAAACACCAGGGGGCTAGGTTAATTACCCACAGGCTCCAGTTGTAAGTTATCCTATTGGCCAAAGATGGCTTTTTGTTTTAAGTTTGGAAACTGACTAAAACACAGAAATATATGTGCAATGCTGATAATCTTTTTAAGAGCTTAGAGAAATAACAATGGATACTGTAAAAGCCAAATTAGTTTATAGCTGTAGCTTCATATTTAGAAGAGACCTAGTAAAGTAGTAAAAAGGATAAACTCTTTGCATCATAAGCAAAGTGTATTCAGTCTAACAGCCCTATAGACAAAGTAACTTTAGATACATTAAAGACCCTGTTTTAATTTTAGGAAAAGGTAACGGATTTGCATAAGGATTTTGTGAAGTGCAAGTAAAATCTCACTTCACAGTGTGTCGCCCCCTTGATTAGAATGACTGGGGAAAAAGAAAATAAAATATATAGCTTGATATAAGACTGACTCCCATAGCTACTTTAGGCACAATGGTAGGATTAGGTCTCTGAGTTATTATGTTTTTTTTAAACAAGAAACATCTTTATTAAATTATCATTTATGACATAGGCAATCATACATTTATATAAATGAAAACAAACCATATTGACATAATGCTAGTTTTCAAATTTTACATCACAAACCATACTGACATAATTCTAGTTGCAAACATTATACAACACTTATAATCTACCCAATGACTGTCAGTCCAACATTACATAGCTCATTCATATCCTGCCTTCTTTTAAACCTCATTCCTCCCCTGTAGTTCTTGTTCCCACAGTTCCAATTTTTTATGTAATTTGCTCCTACCCTTTTCTAAAGATACAAAGGGAGCCAGCACCTTGGGGGGAGCGTGAAGATTTATTAAGAGAACCAGACCAGTTTCGGCTTATAGCTTTCATCAGTGGTACATAACATAAAGCAGTATGACAACTGCAATATATACTCAGTGTCATTAAAGACCAATGACATAATTTCCTGTCTAAGGAAATTCATAAATTTACTTTTACCGTCATAGACAAAATATCAGGCAACAGGTCTTTTAAAACGGGGTGGCATAGTATACTAAACATGAAGGAAAGGAAATGGATTGTGAAATTAGGGGGTTTATTCCCACCTGGATTAAATGATAAACTGTAGGGTTTTCCTTTCTCTTCATGGATCTTGATACTATTTATGAATCCATTAACAATTCTTGGGCTTGTCCCAAGAAGAAAGTAGTAAAATAATGAGAAGAAAAAAAGAACAAAAGAAAAACAGTAAATACGTATAGAATCTATTGTTGTTGGTATTGTTTTTTTTGTATTCATTATTTAGTATTAGACCAGTTTTTCCTTAGACAGGAAATGATGTCATTGGTCTTTAATGACACTGAGTATATATTGCAGTTGTCATACTGCTTTATGTTATGTACCACTGATGAAAGCTATAAGCTTTCTCTTAATAAATCTTCACGATCCCAAGGTGCTGGCTCCCTTTGTGTTTTGTTACAGTTTGTCTGGCCTGTGCATCTACCGTACTTGCTAGCCTGCCTCTTTGTGACTACCTTTTCTAAAGATCCCAATTCCAGTTGTTTTGTCTCTGTTACTATGTTCACTACTTCTAGTACAGTTGGTTTCAACTTTGATTTCCGTTTTCTACTAATTGCTGTTTTGACAGCCACCATCATTAGACTCAGCAAGTACTTACTATGTCAAGGTGATTCTGATTCTTCACCATCGCTTAGAAAAATCAATCTGATGTTGTAAATCTTTATTCATTCCTTACTGATAGGACTTCGGTTCCGTCCTTGGAACTGACACAGCCGTTTCCAAGCTCATGCCAGCCAAAAACTCTCAGCTAAGACCTACCCATAATGCCCCTCTCATAGTCCCTTCAGATCTCATTTGCCATGTTCCTTGTCAGACGTGCCAAGCCTTCTCTCTCAAAGCTAAGCGTAACATTTGTGTAATTTTGTGTAATTTCTCTCAAAACTTTACTTTTTTAGTCAGTTCTCGCTAATTTCTCCTCTCGCCTGTAAACGTCTTCTACTTCCTACCCTCTACCTTTGGTGTAGTTACTCTTATACCATCATTGGTACTGTCCCTCTCTCCTACCTTTGGTAGACCCTCTTTTTACCACTTGTGGTATTTCTAGGTACCATTGTTGGTACTCTTATCTTTATATATATATATATATATATATATATATATATATATATATATATAAAACTTTCTCTTTTCACTTTGCTGTTTCCTTTTCTTGACAGTTTTATGTCAGCGTAGATTAGTGCCATTATTTCGGAAAAAGCTAAACTGGGGTTTAAGCAATGGGATAAGTGTGGGTGTAAGATGCCCAACTCAAGCCGGTCACGCTCAGTGCGTTTATTGTTTTGGGCGTTGACTATATAAATGCTTCGTGTGACATCTGCTCCAGTGTCAGTAATCGCACTCTAGCTGAGCACAAAAACAAATTGATTTTGAAAGGTATAATGAAAATGCCTTTCTCAGAGGCTCTCTCTGGAACTGAGGTCTTACCACCTCCTAAGACCAAAAACACAAAGAGAAATGGAGTCACTCCATTCCTACATCTCCTTCCATTTCAGATCCGAGTCGACACTGAGCTTCTCTGGCGCCTTTGGCACAGACAACCTCAGCACCAGGCTCTGTGTCTTCTCCCTCGGTGCCGCCTTTGATATTGACTTCTATTACGGTACCAGCTTTGGCACCATCGTCTTTGGTGCCATCCTTGGTTCTGACACCGTCTTTGACAACCATACCCGCTTCGGCACCATCCCCGGCCACTGTGCCGATAGCTTATATGGCTCCACAGACTATGACCCCATCTGTTCCAAAAGTTGAACACCTTCCCAGAACCAGATATTCTCCAACTTATGACTCTTTTTCGGGGCACCAATTTAGCCCCTTCTGGAAAGACCTGACTCTCCTTCAGCAGCCTCCTATAGATCCACCAGGAGCCTTTCAGAACAAGATGTTGTGCGGGTTGTGGACCAGCTTCTGGTAGCTAGAGGATTGCCCACCCCTGCTAGAGCTTCCGTCCCCTTTGGAATTAAACCTTTCACAGCATACTCACCAGTATATCCTCCTCTGGCCTCTTCACAGGCTCCTGAGACTTTGGTACTGATGACCACCCCGGTGCATACTTTCTCAGCTATGACTACAGAGTTTCCCCTGTTGGCACAGACTACCCTTGGTACATTGGCTCCATTGGAACCGGTGCACTCTCAGAGCAGTGTTTGGGCTGCCGGCACCGTGGTTCCTAGTTCAGCACCTATTTTTTCGCTGGCACAGTCTGTGTCCATGGCTTTACCGACAGCTACCAGTCCTCTCGGAGCTCCTCACCTGGAGGCGGGCTCCTCAGGTCGGTCTGTGACCCCAGTTCCGAGGTTGTCCTTCTCAGTTCCGGGCTCCCATCCCTCCTCGGGCGGGCCTGATTTCCAGGTGATGGAGAGGGTCCTTGCCTCAACATGCTCGCAGTCAGCACTAATGGCATCGACACCAGAACCCCCCTCTGGCATGCAGGTGTCCCAATGCACTACTCTAGGATCCTGGCCATGGGAGCTGCAAGACCTTGGGGAGCCACCCCGGAAGAAACGGTGCAAGAGGAAGCACCTGGATTCCCCTGAGGAATCTATCACTGAGGACACCAATCGCGATGAGGGAGAAGGGTCCCCACGGTCTCCCCCAGATGATGTCTCATTTGGAGACATTCTCAAAATCCTCAAGCAGAGGGGAGACTGGAGGTCCTCTAACCCTTCGGAGTAATCGGTGTTCTTGCAGGCCTTCTGTCCCCGGCCATCTACTTCCTGGGTGACCCCACCTGTGGATGAGCTTGTAAAGCTGATCGTGCAGTGTGCCTGGAAGGCCCCGGCCAACATAGAACCTGTCCCCCGGAGGCTGGACAAAATTGTATCCACCCCCGAAGACCAGCCCAATTGGTCCAAGCAGTTGGTAGTTGATTCCATGGTCATGGCGGCGGCCACCAAGAGGGAACTGGCAGAAGATAGTTCCATTGTTCAACCCCCGAACAGGGAGTCTTGGGCCATGGACAGACTGGAGAAGTGGACCTATGCTTCGGCGACCTTTGCTATTTGGTCGCTGAACTATCTGGCACACTTCACTCGCCTCCAAAGAGACCTAATTTCTGAACTGCCTACCTCTTTGGCAGGGGTACTGCCTGATGAGGTGCGTGACACTGTCGCTTCGCAGCTAGCTACCCTGGAATCTATCTCGAACTCCTCAATGCGATTGATATCTCACACCACCGAGGGGGCAGCTCGAGCAGCCCCATCAGGCATCGTCATGAGACGGCATGCATGGATGCGTTTGTGTAATTATTTGACAGACCGCTTTAAATCTTCCTTCGTCAATGCGCCTGTTGACGAATCTTCACTCTTTGGTCCTAAAGTGAGAGACACACTATCACGAAGTGAGAAAGACCTTGTCTGCTGTGAGCATACATCCCCCCACCCCCAGAGATCCTATTCCAGGAACCAGAGGGGAGGGGAAATTGTGGTTCAAAAAGTCCCAAGGATCTTTTCCTGACACTCGTGGTGAGCAATCCCCCCAGCGGGGCAGAGGGGGTAACTCATCTGGAATATGCCCCTTTCAGAGCAGAGGGGGTCCGCGCAACCAGGGCACTAGAGATTCCTTCTCCGGCCGACCCTACCAGTGCTCCTGAGCAGCGGCCCGATTGCTTTCCTCTGGAAACAGTCGGGGGTCATTTTTCTCTGCACCGACCAGCCTGGCAACTTATTACTACTGATGTATGGGTGCAGAGAATTATATCCAGAGGCTACAATATCTCATTCGATCTTACTCCCAGACCCATCAAACGAATCCCCGATGTTCCACCAATCAGAGGGAGGTAGCAGCCTTAGAAATCAAAAATCTGCTAAGAAAAAGAGTCATCCAGCTAGTCCCACCAGACCAGAGTGGATCTGGCTTTTACTCGAAGTTCTTTTTAATGCCAAAAAAGACAGGGGACTGGAGACCAATCCTGGATGTCAGCCTATTGAACAAATGTATAAAACCTAAAAAATTCTGGATGGTCACAGTACAGTCCATCCTCCCCTTTCTAGGGAAGGACAACTGGATGTGCTCTGTAGATCTCCAGGATGTGTATTACCACATAAAGATGAACTAGCGCTCCCAGAGATTTCTCCGCTTCTTACTGGGAGCCAATCACTACCAGTTCAGGGTACTGCCATTTGGTCTCTCAACAGCCCCCCAAGTGTTCACTAAATGTATGGTAGTTGTAGTAGCTCATCTTCGACTACAAGGATTCCAGGTGTTTCCGTATCTAGACGATTGGCTCCTTACTGCCACGACCAGGAATCTTCTCATCCACAGCCTGTCTTACACTCAAGGCCCTGCTCTTCGCTTAGGGATTATGATCAACAAGGACAAATTTCAAATGTCCCCAACAAAAACAGTGGAATTTATTGGAACGATCTTCAACACAACATCCTGTCAAGCTTCCCTCCCTCCTCACAGGCTCTCAGAAATAAGAAGCCAAGTTCAAGTACTCCTCCCACAAACCTTTGTACCAGCACGCCTTGTACTTCAACTTCTGGGCTCTATGGCAGCAACCATTACCTTAGTTCCACTGGCGAGATTGCACATGAGACTAGTACAGTGGCTCCTTTCATCACAATGGTCGATCTTAACCCACCCTCTTGACCACTTGGTATGCCTTACACCTCTTTGCAAGAAAGAAATGCTTATAGCAACGCACATTCCCCAGGAGTTCCACCCTTATTGCGGACAATCTGAGCAGGAACATCCTGATGCCTAATGAGTGGTCCCTCAGTCCTGTAATAGCGGATCGGATCTTCCACCGTTGGGGCAGGCCTTGCTGCGACCTGTTTGCTTCCCCTCTAAACAACAAATTCAGAAGCTACTTTGCCCTGATACCCCCTTAGGTGGAGTCACCGAGGGATGCTGTAAAGCACGATTGGCCCCCAAGTCCACTGTAGCCCTTTCTCCTATTTCCTCTCATCCCGAAATTCCTCCAGAAGGCTCAAAGGTTGAGAAACAAAGTGATCCTCATTGTCCCTTATTGACCCTGTCAAGTCTGGTTTCCTTTCCTATGGCCTCATCTGATTCACAGCCCGTGGATCCTGGATCAATCCCAAGGTCAGCTATCTCACCCTCAGGGACTGATTCACCCCAATTTCCACAGCCTCAAGCTCACAGCTTGGATCCTCCACTTCCAATGATTGCCAGGCTGCCTCATATTTCATCTCCTGTCTGTGAGATTCTTCTGGATTCACACAAACCTTCCACCAGGAAAATTTATTCTAGTAAGTGGGCTAGGTTCTCCACATGGGCCAAAGATTAGGACATAGACCCTTTCTCTATGCCTATTCAGAAGATCCTACAATACCTGACTACTCTTCTACATGCAGGAGCTTCAGCATCGACAATTACTGTACATTTAGCAGCTATCGCAAAATTTCACAATGGATTCGATAATTCTTCTAATCTGAAGTAGGGACTTCATTTGTCAGCAACCTGTGGGTCTTGGATCCGATATCGGATCTGAGCCGGCAACTTGTTTCATAGCTAATGGATCTGAGCTCCTAGCTCCTCCCCTCACCCATAATCCCCTGCCAACCCTCCATGACCTCAGATCTAGTTTGCCGTGCTTGTGGATGGCTGGATTCCTTTGAGCTCTTAGCGAAATCGTCAGTTAAGTGTGATTTTAGTCAACTTTCTCTACAGTTAAATTTTAAAAAGTGTGTAAGAGTCAGGTTCCCTGTATTTTATATTTTTTTACATAGTTTTCCCTCCCTTCGCTGGTCGTTAGTGAGTGTGTGTGTGTGTGTTTGCATTTTGGGGCCTGTGTGTTTGTGTAGCACTTTTTTTCTCTCAAGTATGGCTGAGGCCCCAAAAGCCATTTTTTCTAAATGTACCAAGTGTGGCCATAAGCTCTCCCCGGTGCGTTCGGTGCTTTGGGGTTGAACACCTCACCTCAGGCTGTACCATTTGTGCAGCGTTCAACCCCAGGGCACTGAAAGAGCGGAGGTCGAAGCTGGTCCTGGTGGGACTTTTGCCCCCGGACTCGGCTCCGGCCTCCGCTGCTCCCGTGGCACTACCACAGGCTGTGGTCATTGCCACTCCTGCCCCCCTTCCTCCAGCCGGGACTCAAACTTCCGCTAAAGCGCCGGAGGACAGGGAGGCTAGGAGGGAGAAACGGAGGGAGCAGCACCACAAGTGGCGGGCCGAGGCCTCCGCTTCGGCCCCGCCAGCTAAGCGGGCTTCTCCCTCCACTGCTTCTAGGTCTCCTCCTCCTCAGCTCCGATCTCCTTGCTTCTCCCCGGGGCCCAAGGAGGAGGAGGCCCGATCTCCATCGAAGTCATCGAGGCAGCATTCCAGGCCTGCCTCGGTGGCCTCGTCAAGATCAATGTTCAGCATGTCAGATGCAGATTTGGACCGGATGATGCGAAGATTCATCCAGGCCCAGCTGCAGATGGGAGTGTTCTTGCCTCCCCCTCCTTCGGGGGGGGGAGCTTGACACCCTTTTTCACTCCAATTGCTCCTTCTCTGACCCGCTACCCGGGTTCGGAGCGTTCGGAGCCGAGCAGCGTCGGGGCCGGGGGTGGGTCGGCACCGACAGTATTTGGTACTTCGGATCCGACCCTGCCCTCAAGTCAGGCCGGATCCGACCTCTCGGAGCTGTGGGCCGAGCTTCGGATCCGAGGGATTCAGTATGCCTTCGGCTCCGTCCAGGTCGGAGCGGACTGGTCCTTCGGATCTGATGGTCTCGGCACCGGCTCCGATCCCTTCATCGGATCCGAGTGGGAGCCGGCTCTCGGAGCCCAGGGAGAGGGGCTCCCCCTCGGCCTTCGATGTAGTGGAGAGGGCTCTGTCGAGAGCATCCGGACCCCCGGCCCTTGTCTCGGCTCCACCCTGCACTCCCTCTCTGCTGGGCCAGGCTTCCATCACCCGGCCTCAGGGACAGCCTGCTTCAATGTCCCAGGTTGTTTCATTGGAACAGGATGTTGCTGGCAGGACCTCCTCGGACAGCCCCCCCGAGGAAGTGCCTCGCAAGCACAAGTGCAAGAGGAGGCACGTGGACTCCCCTGAGTCCTTAACTGAGGACACGGACTTGGATGAAGGGGAAGGCTCCCCAAGATCACCCCGTGAGGATGTCTCCTTTGGAGACATCATGGAGATGCTGAGGATCAGAGGTGGGTGGTCTGCCCCCAAGGCTTCCTCCGACGAGTCCGTGTTTCTGGAGGCATTCGAAGCAGGCCCATCTACCTCTTGGGTGTCCCCTCCGGCCGACCCCCTGGTGGACCTTATTACCACCAGGGCGTGGAAGGATCCGGAACCCGTGGAGCCAGTCCCCAAACGTCCGGACAGGATACTAAGCCCCCCCGCAGACCGGTCACACTGAAGCAAGGGTCCCCCCGTAGATGCCATGTTGACAGCGGCAGCCACGAAGAGGGAATTAGCTCAGGAGAGCCCCTCAGTCCATCCACCGAGCAAGGAGTCCCGCTCAATGGATCAATTAGGGAAGCGAGATTTTAGTTCAGTGACCTTCTCCGTAAGGTCTCTGAACTATATGGCACATGTCATCAGGATGCAGCGGGATCTTATCAAAGAATATGCTGCCTCCCCCCCTGAGTCCATGTCGGCGGAGGACAAACAATTGTACTCCACCCGAATGGCCACTCTGAGATCTATTTCAAATACCTCTATGCGGCTATTGTCCCACGCCACCGAGGGAGCCGCTAGAGCTAGGGGAGCGGGCCTAGTCATGAGACATCAGGCCTGGCTCCGTCATTGTGACTTTGCGGAGCCCTTTAAAGCGTCCTTTGCGAATGCCCCTTTCGATGGTTCTGCCCTGTTTGGCAAGACGGTTCGCGAGACACTTGTCCAGAGCAAGAAGGACGGGAAGACGTTGTCTGCCGTCAGAGTCCGCTTCTCTGCTCTCCAGCGGTCCTTTTCGAAGAACCAAAAGGGTCAAAAGAAGATGTGGTTCCAGAAATCGCAACATTCCCAACCCGCTCCGGACAACCAGTCCTTCCGTGGCAGAGGAGGACAGGGAGGACGTCGCCCCAGGGGCAGAGGGGCTCCGAGGAACTTTGGGTCCAGAGAACCTTTCTCTGACCGGCCCACGCAGCAGCCCTGAAGGGTTGCCCGACTGCTCCACTCTGGAGGCATTCGGGGGGCGCTTCTCAGAGCACCTAGCGGCATGGGAGTCCATCACGACAGACCGCTGGGTGCTTCGAATTATATCCAGAGGATACAAAATCCCATTACTTCATGTGCCCAAATTCAAGAACCTCCCCGATGTACCACCCGATCAGAGGGAGGCTGCAGCCACAGAGATTCAGCAGCTGCTAAGAAAAAGAGCCAACCAGCCCGTCCCCCAAGACCAGCTCGGATTAGGGTTCTACTCCAGGGTCTTTTTGGTGCCAAAAAAGACGGGGGACTCGAGACCAATTCTAGACCTGTCCCGTATGAACCTATCGGTAGCCAAGGAAAAATTCCAAATGGTCACTCTTCAATCTATTCTTCCCCTTCTAAGGTAGAACGATTGGATGTGCTCTATAGACCTCAAGGATGCGTACTACCACATCCTAATGGACAGACGATCCAGGAGGTTCCTCCGCTTCCGGCTGGGAGCCAGTCACTACCAGTTCAGGGTCCTTCCCTTTGGCCTCACCACAGCCCCCAGGGTGTTCACCAAGGTATTAGCAGTGATAGCGGCCCACCTGAGACTCCAGGGAATACAGGTCTTCCTGTACCTGGACGACTGGCTCCTGACCGCCCCAACAAGGCATCTACTTTGCTCAGCCAGAGATTTCTTTCTCCGCCTAGCCCCCCAGTTAGGCTTCACCATCAATGCCAACAAATCCTTTCTGGCCCTGACACAAGTCATAGAATTCATAGGAGCCAGAATAGACACCAGAGATTTACGAGCCTTCCTGACGTCGGAATGACTACGGAATTTGCAACTTCATGTGCGGGCCATCCTCCAGTCAGAAACTCCACCGGCGGAATTGGTCCTGAGGGTGGTGGGCTCCATGGCAGCAGCGATAACGCTCCTTCCATGCGCCCATCTGAACATGCGGGTACTGCAGTGGACCCTTCTAGTACAATGGTCCTTTATGTTCTTTCCTCTCCATCACCCCATCGCTATCAGCAAGGCTTGCAGGAGGGCTCTATTATGGTGGCTCCATGCTCCGGATCTCCATACGGGCCGACCCCTCTCGCCACGGTGACCACGGATGCCTCCTGCCTCGGGTGGGGGGGGCATTATTCAGGCAGGACCGTCCAAGGCATGTGGAACGATACAGAGACCTCCCTGCATATCAATGTTCTGGAGATGAGAGCGGTGCTGTACGCATTGCAAGCACTTCCGAATCTCCTCCCCGTAGGAACGATTGCAATTCAGTCGGACAACATGTCGGTTGTCTGGTACATCAACAAACGGGGGAACCAGGTCTTACCCTCTATGCTGCGAAGCCATGAGAGTATGGGAATGGGCGATTTCCACCAACCGCTTTCTGATTGCAACGCACATTCCGGGGCGGGCCAGCATCCTAGCGGACAAACTCAACCGCACCCTTCTTACCCCTTATGAGTGTTCTCTCAACCCACTAGTAGCAAAGCAGATATTCGCAATATGGGGGCAACCCTGCTGCGATCTTTTTGCCTCTCCCTCAAACACCAAATGCGGCAATTTCTTCGCTCTGATTCCCCCACCAGGGGAAACCCCAAGAGACGCTCTGGTGCCTGCTTGGCTGCCCAGTCTACTTTATGCCTATCCTTCTCTACCCCTGATGCTGCAGCTCTTACAGAAAGCCTCGCAGTTGGGGAGCAGGATGATCCTCATTGCCCCATTCTGGCCTCAGCAAATTTGGTTCCCTTACCTGTGGTCTCACCTAGTGAATCCCCCTTGGATTCTGGATCCCAGTCCGGATCTAATATCCCATCCGTCGGGTCTACCGACCCCAAACCTGGACAGTCTGAAGCTGACAGCTTGGTTGCTCCAGTTCCACTCTTAGTTAGGACTCCCGATATCTCTTCACCAGTCGAAGCCATCCTCGTGGCAGCGCATAAACCTTCCACCAGGAAAGTGTACCGCAGTAAATGGAAACGTTTCTCCGTCTGGGCAGAGCATCATAATCTGGATCCCTTTACGTCTCCTCTTCCATCCATACTAGACTTCCTAACTGAACTTTTTCAGGAAGGCGCTAGTTGCTCAACTGTCAAAGTACAATTGGCTGCCATCTCCCATTACCATGTGGGACATGACACAGGGCCCTTGATGTCGGCCAAATTGTGTAAAACTTTTCTCAAGGGCACCTTTTTGCTTAGACCCCCTATAAAAGAAGCCGTACCCCCTTGGGATCTTTCACTAGTTCTTCAAGCCCTGACTGCTCCACCATTTGAACCTGCCACTTCAGTGGATCTCAAATACTTGTCCTGGAAAACAGCATTCCTTGTAGCCATTACTTCAGCAAAACGAGTTTCGGAGCTTCAAGCTCTTTCTGTGAAACCCCCTTACTCGATCTTTCATCCGGACAGAGTGTACCTCAGGACCAATCCCTCCTTCCTTCCCAAGATAGCATCAGAAACCAATATAAATCAATCCATGAATCTACCGGTCTTCTTTCTGAAATATCAGAATAAAAGAGAGTACAAGCTGCATTCATTAGATGTTCATAGGCAGCTGCGTTTCTATACTCATAGAACAGCTGGTCACAGGCAATCTGACCAGCTGTTCATTTCCTTTGCCAAATTTAATTTGGGGAAAGCAGTATCAAAAATCTCTCTGTCACGCTGGATTTCCCAATGTATTCTGTTAGCGCACCAAGCTTCCGGGAGACCCGCACCTGAAGGAGTTCGCGCACATTCCACTCGTTCCATCTCTACTTCTGCGGCCTTCAAGTCTAGAGTCCCATTGGATGATATTTGTTCGGCAGCCACTTGGGCCTCATCTCATACCTTTATTAACCACTACAAACTAGATGGAATTTCTAGAGGGAGAGCATCCTTTGGCTCTGCGGTGCTCCGCAATATCCTTCCATGATGGCCACCGAAGATTCAGGTAGCTGGGGACTCTGTCCCACAGGTTGCTGACAAATGAAGCCCCTACTTCAGATTAAGAAGTTATGTACTCACCATAACGTTCCATCTGAGTAGGTGGATTCATTTGTCTGCAACCATCCCCCCTGGCCTTCAGCGGATCTATGTGAGTTGTTTTTTTATTGCAATACCCTTTTTGGGTACATATAGAGGGGCAAACTTGATCTGAGGTCATGGAGGGTTGGCAGGGGATTATGGGTGAGGGGAGGAGCTAGGAGCTCGGATCCATTAGCTATGAAACAAGTTGCCGGCTCGGATCTGATATCGGATCTAAGACCCACAGGTTGCAGACAAATGAAGCCACCTACTCAGATGGAACGTTATGGTGAGTACATAACTTCTTAATGTTAAGTTGTCTATCTCGCCTTCATTCTTGCTGGATGGGTTCGGAGCCGATCCTCGGCTCCGACTCGGCCAATACTAAAGCTCGAGAGCTAATTCCACCAGCTCGAGGCTCCCCTATATCCCACAATGCTAGGCGGTAACTACTCAGATCTTGTTTGCTACTTAGCTGACGAGGTGCTTTTCTACCGGCTCTGGCAGGTTAGTCAAGAATTTAATTCTAAATTTCAATTCTTAGACCCCTAGTACCCTTTTTTTACTGAAACCTTTAGTTTTAAATCCCCTTTTTCCTGGTTCGACAACTTTGTTGCCCTTTTTTCCCTCCTTTATTCCCCTTTAGTTTTAGGCCTTAGGTCCCTTCTAGTCCCCTTGTGTGACTGGTATTTTATTTTTAATTAAGGCCTGTGTGTGTGTCTGTTGTGTGTTTTTCTTGGACCTTTTATTATGTCTAAGGAATCTAAGGTCTCAGGCTTCAAGAAGTGTGACTCGTGCTGTCAGAAAATGTCTCTGACAGCCGGTCACACTTCTTGTGTGTATTGCCTGGGACCTTTGCACCTGCAGGACTCTTGTGCTGTTTGCCATGGTTTTAGCCCTAGAGTCCTGCAGGAACGCAAGAATAAATTAATCTTGCGTGGCTTATTAAAGCCTGAAGGTCCCCCGACTCAGTCTGTGTCGGGGAAGCCTTCTAAAACTTCCAAACAGTCGGCTCCAGTTTCTGAGTCGACTTCTGGAAATGTAAAGTCTGCTTCGACATCAGCTCCGGCCGGAGCCAATGTTTCCAAGCCTCATACTGTTACCTCGGCTCCGGCTGGAGCCGAGGTTGATATAACTCCGTTGGCTCCGATACTTTTATCGGAGTATCCTTCTAGGAAGAGATCTAGATCCCCCTCTATCGGCTCCGTGCACTCGGCACCAGGATACCCTCTTCTTTCTGAACGGAGCCATAGAACACATTCCTCACGGTCTTCCAAGCTATCTGACCACGATTTGCAAAGGGTAGTGAGTAGACTTCTCAAGTCCGAGGCACTGGCCCAAATGCTGCATAGCCCGACTCAGCAGTCAGTGGCTATTTCCGTTCCCCAATGTATTCCTCCTCCGACTCCTTTGAGTTCGGAGCCAGGGCTTGTCGGAGCCATGACTGTCGGTGCGTCGGATCCGATACCTTCCCTTTCGGCTCCATCGTCTGCTCCGATCTCCTCCTTGGAGGGATCTCAGTGCCGAGCTTCCCTCGTCAGCTCCGAGGGGGGTGAGTGACATCGGACCCTTGTCTGACCCCGCTCTCCCTCTCGGGGCTTCAGCGCTGGTGAGTTCAGCTCCGACATCAGCCTCGGAGCCGTCCCTGTCGGTGCCGGGGGGGGGTCCTTGTCTCTTTGGAGCGGGGACCTCCGGCCTTGCCTGATAGGGGTGCCTTCGAGGTCATGTGGAGCGTGCTAGAACCAGGGTCTTCCCCACAGTCAGCTCCGTCGGCCCCTCCATCTTTAGTGCCTGCGGTGATTTCTACCCACCCCCTTGCATTAGACCGCAGAGAGCCAACTCCTCAAGTTTCCCCATTGGGAATTTCCTCCTCTTCCGAGGCCTCTCCTGACCCGGTAGGAGATCCCCTAGGAAGAGGCAGTGCAAGAGGAAGCACATTGACTCCCCTGAGTCTATCACCTCTGACACTGACTTAGAGGAATCTGAAGGTTCCCCTCGATCCCCCTCTGAGGATGTCTCCTTTGCTGACATCCTTGAGATCCTGAAACAGAGGGGGAACTGGCCAGCCCTTAACCCTTCGGAGGATGAGTCAGTGTATCTTGAGGCGTTTGGCTCTCGCCCTTCTACCTCCTGGGTGTCCCCTCCCTTTGACCTTCTTATGGAAGTGGTGGCAAGGAAGGCCTGGACGGCTCCTGATTCAGTGGAACCCACCCCGAGGAGGCCATCTAAGTTTATTACTGCCCCTAGAGATAAAGATTTTTTATCCAAAGGTGTCCCCGTTGATGCCATGGTGGTGGCTGCGGCCACTAAGAACGAGTTAGCCGATCCTTCGTTTCCTGTCCATCCTCCTAATAAGGAATCTAGGACCATGGACAGGTACGGTAAGCGGATGTTCTCATCAGCGACCTTTTCAATGCGGTCGCTGAATTACTTATGCCACTTCACTCATCTCCAGAGAGATTTACTCAAGGATATGAGTGAAGTGATAAAGGATCCTACAGCTGAGGGGTTCCAAGACAGAATGAACTCCCAGTTGGCAACCCTGAATTCCATCGTTAACTCCTCCATGCGGCTTATCTCATATGCTGCGGATGAGGCGAGTAGAGCCGCAGGCACAGGTGTTGCCTTACGACATCACGCCTGGATGCGGCTGTGCAACTTTGCGGACCCTTTCAAGGCGTCCTTCACCAATTCTCCCTTTGATGGATCATCCTTGTTTGGTCCACAGGTGAAGGAAACATTGACCAGGTGTGAGGTAGAAGGTAAGACTCTCTCTGCCGTAGGAGTCCGTTTTTCTACCCCTTCTAGACCCTATCCCAAAGGTCAGAGGGGAGGAAAGATGTGGTTCTGTAAACAATCCCAGGGAGTCTCATCTGACGCACATGGTCGATTCCCCTCTAGAGGCAGAGGGGGGGAATAATAATAATAGACGCTGCCCTAGAGGCAGAGGAGGTCCGCAAAATCAGGGTCGCAGAGAAACGTTCTCTGATAAACCCTTTCAGCATCCCTGAGGGGCTGCCCGGCTGTCCACCTTCGGAGGCAGTCGGGGGAAGGTTATCCCTGTACCCAAAAGCCTGGCTTTCCCTTACTTGAGACAAATGAGTACAGTCAATCATATCCGAGGTTTACAAAATTCCCTTTATTCACATCCCATCCCAACCCAAAGGATCCCTTCCAGACGTTCCACCCAGTCTAAGGGAACAAGCAGCATTAGAAATTTCAAAGCTGCTATCAAAAAGAGCTATCCAATCAGTCCCAGCAGACCAGCAAGTATCCGGAATCTACTCCAAATTCTTTTTGGTACCAAAGAAAACAGGGGACTGGAGACACATACTGGATCTCAGCAACTTAAACAAGTATGTCAGGAAAACAAAATTCCGGATGGTTACGCTACAGTCCATTCTACCCTTCTTGGGTCAGGACAACTGGATGTGCTCGATAGATCTTCAGGACGCGTACTACCACATCAAGATGAACAGACGCTCCAGAAGATTTCTCCGCTTCAGGCTGGGAGCCAGTCACTACCAGTTCAGAGCCCTGCCCTTTGGTCTCACTACAGCCCCCCGTGTGTTTACCAAATGCATGGCAGACGTCAAGGATTCCAGGTGTTTCCATATTTAGACGACTGGCTCCTTACTGCCACCACCAGACATCAGCTTCTTCTATCCAGGGACTTCACCATCCAAATTTGCCAAGCTCTAGGCATTTCATTAAATTTCGAAAAATCTGCTTTGTCGCCTTGTCAATCTATTACCTTTATAGGCGCCACCTTAGACACACTCAATCTTTCAGCCAGACTCACAGAGCAGAGAGTGTCAGACATTCGGAAACAAGTTTCCCTTCTCTTACAATGCAACAAAGTCAAAGCCAGACTAGTTTTAAAGGTGTTAGGACTCATGGCAGCAGCTATTCCCCTTCTCCCCTTAGCTCGCTTCCACATGAGGATCCTCCAATGGATGCTGTTTACTCAATGGTCCTTCCAACATCTCCCGATGTCCCATACCATATTGATAACTCAATCATGCAAGAATCAACTGTCTTGGTGGATCACATCACCTCAGGTTCTCCAAGGAAGACCCTTCACTCTCCCCCCCCCCCCCCAGTCGCCACGTTGACAACAGACGCCTCCCTGATCGGGTGGGGGAGGCATTATCAGGGCAGGACAGTCCAAGGCACGTGGCAACCTTTCGAGTGCCACTTGCACATAAATGTCTTAGAGATGAGAGCAGTGCTTTTAGCGTTGCAAGCCCTTCACGACTCTCTTCCCACTGGGACTATTGCAATTCAGACGGACAACATGTCCGTAGTGTGGTACATCAACAAACAACGTGGAACCAGATCATACCCCTTATGTCGAGAGGCACTCAGACTTTGGCAAAGGGCGATCTCTTCTCAGCGTTTTCTGATAGCAACGCACATTCCCGGGAAATCCAACGTGATTGCAGACAAGTTGAGCAGGGCAATTCTCATGCCCCACGAGTGGTCTCTAAAGAAATCAGTTCTAGAAGAAGTATTCCTAAGATGGGGCCACCCTTGCTGCGATCTTTTTGCTACTCCCCAAAACAGCAAGTGTCATGACTTCTTCACTCTCTTCCCGTTACCAGGCCATCCCACCAGAGACGCTCTAGCCCACGATTGGCCCCGGGGACTTCTATATGCCTTTCCCCCTTTTCCACTGATATCTCAACTAATTCAGAAAGCCATCGCTTTGAGAGTGACAATGATCCTCATTGCCCCTTACTGGCCTCGACAGATATGGTTTCCGTTTCTTCATCGTTACCTTTTGGAGCAGCCTTGGCATCTGAACCCAGTACCAGATCTGTTAACCCACCAATCGGGTCAGCTGCACCAATCTCTGCATTCTCTAAACCTCACAGCGTGGTTTCTCCGATTCCGACCTTAGCCAGGCTTCCCTCAATATCTTGCTCGGTCCGAGATATCTTGATAGCCTCTCATAAATCTTCTACTCAGAAGATTTATAGTAGCAAATGGAAATGCTTCTCTTTTTGGGCAACATCAAAAAATATAGATCCCTTTACTGCACCTATCCAGTCTGTTCTAGACTTTCTAGCAGAGCTCTTTCATTTAGGATCATCTCCATCTACCATTAGAGTTCAACTGGCTGCCATATCTAATTTTCATGTAGGTGTCTCGGAGTCTGGCATCATGGCTCACAAACTCTGTAAAGCCTTTTTAAGGGGCGTATTTCTTCTCAAACCTCCAATCAAAGATCCCCCGCCTCAATGGGATTTGAACTTGGTTCTGCCATCCTTAATCCTTCCCCTTGAACCGGCTTCATGTTCTCTGAAGTTGCTTTCTTGGAAGACACTTTTTCTGGTAGCTATAACTTCAGCGAGAAGGGTATCCGAACTCCATGCTCTGTGCAGTTGTCCTCCTTACTTAGTGTTTCACAAAGATAGGGTATCCCTCCGTACTAATCCATCCTTTTTACCTAAGGTTTCCTCTCAAGCAAACCTAAACCAAATTATTGATCTCCCCGTCTTTTTACCTAACTATTCAAACAGGTCGGAACAAAAGCTACATTTTCTGGATGTTCATCGCCAACTTGGATATTACTTAGACAGGACTAAACAATTCAGGAAATCTGATCAACTGTTTCTGTCTTATGCGGAAGGGGAATTGGGCCTTCTTGTTACTAAAGTATCCCTCTCTAGATGGCAAACCTCTACAATTACCTTCTTCTATGAGATCAGACATCAAAAACTACCTTCAAGACCTAGAGCTCATTCAACTAGGGCATTAGCTACATCCGTAGCTTTTCAGGATAGGCTGCCAATAGATTCCATTTGTGCAGCAGCCACCTGGGCTTCTCCTCATACCTTCATTTCACATTACAAATTGGACATGGTCTCCAGAAACCGTGCCAACTTTGGTTCCACTGTTCTCAAGAGTCTGTTCCGATAGGCCACCCGGGATAAGGTGCTAGGGACGCGGTCCCATCCAGCAAGAATGAAGGCGAGATAGACAACTTAACATTAAGAAGTTATGTACCTACCATAACGTTCCATGTTAGCTGTCTTCTTCTTGCCTTCTTTCTTGCGTCCTACCCTCCTTCCCCCAAGCCTGGACAGACCGATAGGAATTCAGTTTGTGATCTTCCTCTGGAAGTCGTCATTCCCACACGTTCTTCCACCTCCTTTTCTCCTTTCTTAGGTCTGCGATACCTTTCACGCAGGTTGTTATTGAGGTGGGTTTCCCTTCTCCATTCTATGGAGACTAGGGTTGCTTGGTATAGCTATCAAACGAGATCTGAGTAGTTACCGCCTAGCATTGTGGGATATAGGGGAGCCTCGAGCCGGTGGAATTAGCTCTCGAGCTTTAGTATTGGCAGTCGGGCCGAGGATCGGCTCCGAACCCATCCAGCAAGAAAGAAGGCGAGAAGAAGACAACTAACATGGAACGTTATGGTAGGTACATAACTTCTTATTATGTCACACCATCTGTGCAAAACTTTCTTGAAAGGAGTATTACATGTTAAACCTCCTGTCAAGGCCACCATAGAGCCTTGGGACTTGACTTTGGTACTTCAGTTGTTAACAAACCCTCCTGTCGAACCTTCTAATTCATGTGATATAAAATTTTTGTCTTGGAAGACTCTACTTCTAGTAGCCCTTACCACAGCGAGAAGAGTGTCTGAGTTGCAGGCCTTGAGTGTCAAGAGACCTTACTTGAATTTCCACAGATATAGTGTCCCTCCATACTGACCCATCCTTCTTGCCCAGGGTAATTTCTGGATTTTCAATTAACCAATCTTGACCTGCCGGTTTTCTTCCCTCAGTATTCAAACAGAGGGGAGTATCTTCTGCATACCGTTGATGTTCATAGGCAGCTTCGTTTTTATTTGGACAGAACTAAATCTTTCAGAAAAACGGATCAGTTGTTTGTGGCCTTTGCGGGACCCAGATTGGGTAAACCTGTCTCCTAAGTGACTCTATCCTCCTTGCTTAGAAACATCATTACCTTTATCAACCATCCGAATAAACTGTCTTTACCTTCCAGGGTAAAGGCTCATTCCACTAGATCAATGGCTACTTCTGTGGATTTTCATTACAGAGCTTCTGTGGATGATACCTGTGCAGCAGCCACTTGGGCAAGATCTCATACCTCTATCACTCATTACAAATTGGATTTGGCCTCCAGGGGACAAGGATCTTTTGGTTCTATGGTGCTCAGGAAGATCCTTCCTTCGGGCCACCCAGGACTCAAGTAGCTCTTGAATGAATAAAGATTTACAACATCAGACAAAGAAGTTATGTCTTACCCATAATGTTCCATCTTAGTTGTAGATCTTATTTCATTCATTACTTCCCGCCCTCCTTCCCCCTGCCTAGACTCTTGGTGGACTTTAGATCTCCTGGTTAAGGTATTTGCTCAGACAGAGCCTCCTACTGTCTCTTTTATTATCTCTGTAATATAAGGGTGGGAAAACTCGATCTGAAGAGACTATGAGAGGGGCATTATGGGTAGGTCTTAGCTGAGAGTTTTTGGCTGGCGCGAGCTTGGAACTGGCTGTGTCGGTTCCGAGGATGGAACCAAAGTTCTATCAGTAATAAATTAATGAAGCTCTACAACACAGATGGAACATTATGGTAAGACATAGCTTCTTTTTTCCCTAGTTACACCAATTTGCTCACCCAGTATCTCCAAAAGAGTAGTCTGCAGGGAATCTTTAAAGTCTGACAACTCATTACACTCCCAGAAAATATATTCCCAATTACCTCTCTTCCCCATCAAACCACCAACATTTCCTATTTATTCTCTGGAGTCTACTTGGGGTATACAATATCTATGTAAACATTTCCAAGGAAATATCCTAAATCTTCTAGATTTTGTTGCATATTTGGGAGACAACATATATCCCCTCATTGTTTTTTTGTGAATTGCTTATCCAATCTCTCTTCCCAATCCTTTTTAACCTCCTCTGATTGATTCTTATAGTTTACCATGCAATATTTTATATGCAATACTAATTCCTTTTTTAACAGCAGCTTCTGTTCTAGATTCTACTAAGAACTCTACCAGTGCTGGTCTTTTGTTTAAGATCCTCCATTTCTTTCTCTTTGCCTATACTCTGATATCTATCCTTTTTTTTACTGAATACATTTTTATTGATTTTTAGGAAAAATAAGCATATATACAGTATGTATATCAAATACATATTTACATAGTCAAAGCTTAAAGCGGAGAAACAATTCCAAAAAAACATTACAAAACCAACTATTTACATAGGATGTGTATACTTGAAAAACTTTGATGTTATGTTGTCCTACCTCGCCTTCATTCTTGCTGGTTGGGTTCGGAACCGAGCATTGGTTCTGAGTCTGCCGCATACTAAAGCTCGAGAGCTCTCAATGGCTAGAGGCTACACTATATCCCATGATGCCTAACGGTTATTCCCCAGATCTTGTTTGCCACTTGCAGCTTTGGGATTGCTCTTCGCTGGCTCAGGCTAAGTGACTTTATTTTTTGTATTTCATTGTGGTTAATAGTAATTTTCTAACTGCTTATTTCTTTTACATGATGTAGTTACCCTTTTTCAGCACGTCTTTCTTTTATCCCTGTTTATTGACTTAACTTGGACTCCTTCTTCCTTCTTAAGGCCTACTTGGTGCTGCCCAGAGAAATCCGTTTTAGTTAGAAGATTTCCTCCCCCCTTTTTCCTCTTGCCGTTTAAGTTAGAGGCATCTCCTCAGTTAGGGGAGTGCGTCGTTTAAGTTAGAGACCCTCCTCTAACTTTTTTTCTAACTTCCCTACACCTGTCTTCCTTTAATATATATATATATATATATATATATATATATATATATATATATATATATGTATAGGCTTTTGCTAGCCTTGCTTTATCGTGAAGTGGTGTTGGTACTGTGTGTTTGTTACCAAAATAGTTATTTTTTCTTGACTTTAGTACCTTTTGTTAGTCAGGATGTCTAAAGAAGTTAAGCAGTCAGGATTTAAAAAGTGTGACTTGTGCACACAGAAAATGTCTCTTCCTGAAGCAGTCAGGATTTAAATAGTGTGACTCGTGCACACAGAAAATGTCTCTTACTGACGGTCACACCAGCTGTGTTTACTGTCTCGGCGCCCTCCACCTGCAGGATTACTGTTCGATCTGTCATGGGTTCAGTTCCAGGTTCCTGCAGGAAAGGAAAAACAAACTTATTCTCAGGGGTTTATTGAAGGGACCCTTCGATACAGTAGTTGAAGGCAGTCAGGCTTCAAAAACCGTAGACAAAACTCCAAAAACTTCTTTGACTCCGGGCTCGGAGTCATCGAAGAGACACGACCAACCTATTTCTTCGGAACAGATATCTAGCGGTTCTGACAGAGAAGAATCTACTTAGGCTCCACCTGTGTCTTCGGAGCCATCAAATAGTAAAAAAAGGAACTGGTCACTGTCATTGGAACCGATTCAGTCGGTGCTGCAGTCTCCCTGGATTCAATCTGTGTCTGGTAGCCATAATTCCTCCCATTCCTCTCGTTCCTCTCTGAGCCTTTCGGATGATGATGTGGACTGAGTGGTGAGAAATTTGCTAAGTACACCGGCCTTGGCAAAAATTCTTTCCAGCCCAGCCCAGAAGGTCATGAAGCCAACTCCAGTACGGTCTTTACCTTCGGTTTCTCCTCCGATTCAGTTGAGTTCAGAGTCAGAGTGCCTGGAAGTCCTTGTGGTGGAACCTTCAGTTCCGAAGTCCAGTCCGGAAGTTTCAGTGCTGATGTCAGCTCCGACCACTTCGATACTGGCTTCTGTCGAAGGGTCTGGTGGTTGAAACTCCCTTGTCGGCTCCAGGGTAGAGAGTAGGACCGGACCCTTGTCAGATCCGACTCTTCCACTCGGAGCTTCGGCGTAGGTCAATCCGACACCCACATCTGACTCAGAGCCATCATCCTTGGTTTGGGGGAGATCTTCTGGCTCCTCGGACCAGGAGTCTCTCTCGGCTCTGGATTGGGGTCCCTTCGAGGGGATGAGAAGTGTGCTTTCCTCTAAGACTGCTCCACCCTCTGCTATAGCTACTCCCCCCCCCCCCCAAGGGCCCGGTGTCAACCTCTGCATCACTCCTCCAATCCCTATGTAGAGAACCAATGCCACAGGACGCCCCAGTGGGCAAAGCCCTCTCTTCCGAAACCTCTCTGGAACATCCCCCGAAGAGGTCCCTCAGAAGAGAACATGTAAAAGGAAATACATAGATTCCCCCAAGCCTGTCACGTCTGATACCGACTTAGAGGAATCGGAAGGGTCCCCATGGTCATCCTCTGAGGATGTCTCATTTTCAGACATCTTAGAGATCCTAAAACAGAGAGGTGGCTGGAAAGCCCTTTCCCCTTCTGAGGATAAGTCCGGTGTGCCTGGAGGCATTTGGTTCTCAACCCTCCACCTCTTGGGTGTCTTCGCCTTTTGACCACCTGCTGGGTATGGTCAGTCGAATGGAGTGGGGCTTTCCAGAGTCTGTGGAGCCAGTTCCGTGGAGGCCGAACAAGTTTATCACAGCCCTGGAGGACAAACCCGAGTACCTGAGTCCTGGTAGATGCTATAGTCGTGGTGGCAGCCACTAAGAAGGAACTCGCTGAAACTTCTGCATCTGTCCACCCACCGAATAAGGAATCTTGTGCGATGGACAGATATGGCAAGCGTATGTTTTCTTCAGCAGCCTTTACCCTTAGGTCGCTGAACTACCTATCCCATTTTACTCGCTTGCAGAGGGATCTCCTTAAGGAGTTAGGAGATACCCTTCAAGGTGCTACAGTTCAGGGGCTATCTGACAAAATTAACTCTCAGCTTGCGACCTTAACCTCTGTTATTAACTCATCCATGCACCTCATTTCCTATGCAACTGATGGAGCGAGTAGGGCAGCAGGTACAGGAATAGCTCTGAGGAGACATTCCTGCATGCATCTTTGTGATTTTGCTGAACCCTTCAAGTCTTCTTTTATTGACGCCTCATCTCTATTCGGGCCAAAAATGAGAGAGACCCTTACTAGGAGTGAGCAGGATGGCAAGACTCTTTCTGTTGTGGGAGTATATTTTTCTGCCCCAACGAGGCCCTATCCCAAGGGCCAGAAGAGTGGAAAGACGTGGTTCCGAAATCCAAAGGAGCCTTGCTGAACACTCATGGTGATTTTTTCCCCAGGGGCAGTGGGGGAAATAACAATGGAAGACACTACCCATGCGACAGAGGGGGTCTGCAGAAACAGGGTGACAGAGATACGTTCTCGGGTCAACCCTTCCAGTGCTTCTGAAAGGAGGCCCACCTGCCCACCTCTGGAGGCAGTCAGGGGGGAGATTATTACTGTACGTGAAAGCCTGGCTAGACTTAACTCAAGACCAGTGGGTACAGTCCATCATAGCCAGAGGATACAAAATTCCTTTCTCCCATTCACCACTTCCGTCAAAGTCCATCCCAGATATTCCAACAAGTCAAAGGGATCAAGCAACCCTAGAGATCCAAAAGTTGCTAGAAAAAAGAGCCATTCAGGACGTCCCCACAGACTAAGTCGGATCTGGAATTTACTCAGGTTTTTTTTTTAGTTCTGAAAACGACAAGGGACTGGAGACCAATTCTAGATCTCGGCAGACTAAAGAAGTCTGTCAAAAAGATGAAGTTCCGGATGGTAACACTGCAGTCTATACTCCCTTTTCTGGGACAAGACAATTGGATGTGCTCGATAGAGCTTAAGGATGCGTACTACCATATAAAGATGGACAGGCAATCCAGAAGGTGTCTGTGCTTCCGGCTTGGAGACAGTCATTACCAGTTAAGAGCGCTGCCCTTTGGTCTCACTACAACCCCCAGACTGTTTACCAAGTGCATGGCAGTAGTTATGGCTCACCTGAGGCGTCAAGGATTCTGGGTGTTTCCATAATTAGACAACTGGCTCCTGACCACCACCACCGAGCATCTACTAACCAGAACAAGAGACTCCACCATTCATCTCTGCTGTTAGCTGGGTATTATAGTAAACTTAGGAAAATCTGCCTTGTTGCCATCTCCGCATATTACCTTTATAGGGGCAGAGTTAGACACAAAAAATATGGTGGTAAAACTGTCTCACGAAAGAGTACAGATGCTATGCCACCAAGTCTCCATACTAATCAAGAAGAAAAAAAGTACAAGCCAAATTTGTCCTCAAAGTCCTAGGTTCAATGGCAACAACAATCACATTAGTTCCATTGGCACGTCTACACATGAGAGTAGTACAGTGGCTTCTTTTTGCCAGTCGTCTATGCAGGAGTTGCCTGTGTCTCACAAAATTCTCATCACAAACACGTGCAAGAAGGACCTACAGTGGTGGCTTCAGTCCGGCCAGGTAACTGTAGGCAGACTATTTGTACTTCCCCATCCCATAGCCACAGTGACCACGGATGCTTCCCAAATAGGGTGGGTGGACATTATCTGTGACAGACGGTCCAAGGGACTTGGCAGGAACATGAGTACCACTTGCACATAAATGTCCTAGAGATGAGGGTGGTGCTTCTGGCATTGCAGGCATTCCACAGTTCTCTACTGACAGGTAGTATTGCAATTCAAACAGACAGTATGTCAGTGGTATGGTACATTAACAAGCAAGTGGGAACCAAATCCTACACCCTATGTCAGGAGGCTCAAAGGGTATGGCAATGGGCAATTTCTTCTCAACGTTTTCTGACTGCAATGCATATCCCTGGGAAATCCAATGTAATAACAGACAGGTTGAGCAGAGTGATTCTTATGCCTCATGAGTGGTCTCTGAATCAAAAGATTGCAAACAAAATTTTTTGAAGTGCTATTTGCCATGTCCATCAAGACCAAATGCAGCAGCTACTTTGCCCTAGTCCCCCCTTCGGGGGAGTCATCAAGGGATGGACTTGTGCACGATTTGCCCCCGGGACTTCTGTATGCTATTCCCCCATTTCTGTTAATACCCAAGGTACTCTAGAAAGCCAAGTTGTTGAGTCGCAAGCTAATTCTCATTGCCCCTTATTGGCCTCAACAAATATGGTTTCCCTTCCTATTGCCCCATTTTCTGGAGGAGCCCTGGAACCTGGACCCAGTGCCAGACCTCCTGACTCATCAGTCAGGAACGCTCCACCCCTCCCTTCAAAATTTCAAGCTGACCACTTGGTTACTCCACTTCCAGTCTTAGCCAGGCTTCTAGATTTATCCCCAGCAGTAAAGTATATTCTGGTTTCATCACACAAGAATACAACTAGGAAACTTTATGCAAATAAATGGAAGATGTTCTCTTATTGGGCAGACAGAAACAACATAGATCCCTTTACAGCTCCTGTATCTGTGATTCTTGAATTCTTAATGGAAATTTTTGATCAAGGTGCAGCAGCAGCCACAGTAAGAGTGCAACTAGCTGCTGTTTCAAATTACCATGTTGGAGACATGGGGTCAAACATCATGTCACATAAATTATGTAAAACCTTTCTCAGGAGTACTTTTCTTCTAAGAACTCCTTTAAGAGAACCTCCTCCTCCGTGGGACCTCAATTTGGTATTATTGACCTTGACCTCACCTCCCTTTGAACCAGCCTCCTTGTGTTCAGTAAAGTTCTTATCTTGGAAGACAATCTTTTTAACAGCAATTACCCTGCTAGAAGAGTATCAGAATTGCAACCTCTGTCTCTTCGTCCTCCCTATTTAATTTTTCATAAAGACAGAGTGTCCCTCAGAACGAATCCTTCCTTTCTACCAAAAGTTTGTTCCTAGGCCAATTTGATCCAGTCTATTGAGTTACCTGTATTTTTACCTAATTATGGCAACAAGGCAGAATACAAGCTTCATCAGTTGAACATGCATAGACAACTATGTTTTTACGTAGATAGGACCAAAGAATTTCGAAAACTGACCAACTCTTTGTGCCTTTTTCAGACAACAGGAAAGGTGTTGCAGTTTCAAAGGTCACCTTATCAAAATGGCTCACAGATAACCATCACTTATGTCTATAACCTGCATAACAAACAGCTGCCAGGCAAAATTACAGGGCATTCAACTAGAGCCATGGCTACTTCTACTGCCTTCCAAGCTAAACTTCCTTTGGACTCAATTTGTGCAGCTGCCACATGGGTCAACCCTCATACATTTATTACTCATTACAAAGTAGATGTGGCCTCCCAGAACAGGGCTTCCTTTGGATCCACAGTTCTGAAGAGTTTATTCCCTTGAGCCACCCAAGATGAAGGTGCTGGGGACTCTGTCCCAACCAGCAAGAATAAAGGCGAGATAGGACAACATAACATAAGGAAGTTATGTACTCACCATAACGTTCCATGTTTGTTGTCCATGATCTCGCCTTCATTCTTGCGACCCACCCTCATTTCCCCTTTCTGAGAGGATCGAGAGGAGCTATAAATTGGCTATAGGTGCCTGACTCTCTTCACGCCTGTTTCAGAGTTGGGACAGTGCATCTATTTCATTTTGTTTTTATGGGATGAATTGGTATAGTCTAGTGTTAGTTCTCAAATGAGATCTGGGGAACAGCCGCTAGGCATCATGAGATATAGTGTAGCCTCGAGCCAGTGAGATCTCTCGACCTTTAGTATGCAGCCGAGTCGGAACCGATGCTCGGTTCTGAACACAACCAGCAAGAATGAAGGCAAGATCATGGGCAACAAACATGGAACGTTATGGTGAGAACATAACATCTTTTTTTTCTTGAATGTATCTTTGAATAAGATTATAATTTATTACAGTCTTCTGTTTCCAACACTTGATTTACTTTCTGCCAGGCAATGCTTAAGGGAGTAGGTCGCTCTGTTCTTTCCTTGATTGTTTTCAATTCCAACTACAAGATTGATACAACCATGTTCTTGAAATGTTTAAAATTGGGAGGAGTTTCAGCTTTCCAGTTCTGTGTAATATTTTTCCTTGGGGGTCTGTATTATATATTCAAACTTTCTAAACTTCAAATCCCATATGTTCGACAACATATTATCAAAGTTTAAAAGTTCGAATATATAATAAAACAAAAAAAAACTTACCTTAACAGTAGAGGCAGGGGGCAAGCCCTCCTGCACCCCACACCCCCCCCATTTAAATATACCAGCTCCGAGATCACACTTCAGTGCAGAAAAGGGAAATTCTTCCATTCTGCACTGAATGGCGCCATTATGTTCAACCATCGAACGCTTGAAATTTCGATCATATGGTGTCGACCATATACCATTCGAAATTTCAAGCGTTCATGGTTCTAATAGGAACCCTTTTCTTTGCAATAGCAAGGAGAGTCCACAAAGTTACACATTTTTGATTTGGAACACAAGACAGCACAGGTGTACTCAACAAAACTAGAGATTTTGTAAGTTGGAAATTATCAGTGAACAGTGCTTGTAACAAATAGTTAATACTTTCCCAATATTGTTTAAGTAAATGGCATTCATAGAACGTGTTTTGCCAATTGGCTATTGATTGTGATTTACACCTCCAACATCTATTTTCTTTATTATATGTTATTTCTAATGTGTGTGGTGTTAAGTATGTTCTGTGTATAAATTGCCATGTGAAAAGTTGTCGATATAATGATAAAGATGTTAGTTTTGGAGATGTAAGAATTAGTATTTTATCTTTATCATCTGGCATTTTAGCATTAACTGTTTCGTAGTATTTCCATACATCTTGTTTATTATGAACTCATGTTTCTTTAACTAATTTGCATAATAATGATATTCCTTTCTCATTTGTGGGAAATTCCATCAATGTTAACTGATCTATGAAGTTAGGAACCTTTTCCCTAACAGACTTCTGTATTATTGCCTGTTGGTTTAAAACTGTTTGTCTTAATCCCCGCAGTGTTAACCATATGTTATGTTCAAGGCTGAACTTACTAATAATTTGCTCTATCATTAGTAGTTTATTAGTGTTTATCAACTGATGCCAGTAAATTAGACCATTCTTACTAAGTGTTTTAGCTGCTACTGCGTCCTAAGTTATGTTATTATTTTGTGTATATGTTACTGGGAATATGAAAAAAGACCATGCTTTTATATCCAGATTTTTGTTTATAAAGTGCACGAAAGAATTTAGGGTATTGATAATGTACTAGAATTTATATTTTTGTGTTTCCCTGTTGCCATATATTCCTTCAATAACGAAAGTAAGCTATTCGGTACTATTTACATATGTTTATTTATTGTATCATGAGTGGCTTTTAACCAGATTTTTTCATGTGCTAGTTTCCATTTGGAAGTATATTATTTGTTTAACCATAGAGAAACTGTTTTTAAAGATGATGATTGTATATATCCTTCTAAATGTGGCGAGCATATTCCACCTTCTTCCCATTTGTCAAAATGATGTCTTAGGGCAACTCAAGGTTTTTTAGGGTACCATAAGAATTTCATTATTAACCTTTCAAATTGTTTTAAATATGATTTAGGTAGAGGTAGTAAGCAAGCTTGTATAAAATACAGAATTTTCGGGAATATAATCATTTTAATTATATACAGTCTTTCCTCCATGGTAAATAGCTTATTCCATTTTTGTATGAGTTCTTTGATATTATCCAAAATCTGTTTATAGTTTAGTTGCACTGTTGTATCTATGTCATTTGTAATTTTAACTCCTAAGTATTTGATTGTATAATTTCTAGATAGATGTTTATATTTTTTATTTAATGCTTCTTTGTTCATATTTATTAGTAACATATTGGTTTTATTTTCATTAAGTGATAGTCCAGAAATTTTCTTAAACTGTTTTGTTGCTTTCCATAGTTCTTTTAGTGTTTTATTATTTTCTTTTAAAGTAAATAAAATGTCGTCTGCAAATAGATGAATCTTTAACTCAAGGTCAGCATCTAGTTGAATTCCTTGAATGTTTGGGTTTGTACGTATGAAATTTGCTACTAATGCGAATAACAAAGGAGGAAGTGGGCAACCCTGTTTTGTACCTTTTGTAATGGTAATAGGCTCTGACAAACAGGATCCTATTTTTATGTACGCCGAAGATTTATTATAAAGAGACCTTATTAGTGAGATATAATTTTTCAAAAATCCATACTCCACCAGTGCAAGCCAAAGGTAATCCCAATTCACGGAATCGAATGCACTCTTAATGTCCAAGCAAATGACACTCATTCAATTGTTTGTTTTGTTTATGAAATCAATAGGGGACAAAATTATCTTTATATTGTCATATGCATTTATGTTTTTAATGAATCCTGTTTGATCACTCTCTGTCAGTAACAGTAATATTTGTTTTATTCTGTTTGCATGAACTGTCATAAATATTTTGTAATCTATATTTAATAAACTTATGTGTCTATATGAGGTACACTCATCAGGTTTTTTATCTTGTTTCAAAATCGGTGATACTTGAGTGTATTTCCAAGAAGGAGCGCATTTATTACTGTCTTTAACTGATGTGAACACAGTAGTATATTTAATGCATTGTTAGATAGTAGTTTAAACATCTCTGGTGTTATATTATCATTACCTGGGGCTTTAATTGTAGTTATTGATTTGCACTTTAATTTATGTCATAATTTTATCTTTATTATTTTTCTATCATCTGATAGTCTTATATTTTCCTTAAGGAATTTTCTAAGTGCTTCTCTTGATTCTGCTTTATTTTCTTGACTATTGAGTTTATTAAAATACATTCTAAAGGCTTCTAGAATTCTTTCTAAGTCTGATACTTTTCTTTTTTGTCTATATTGTATATTTCTTTTATCTGATTTGCCTTTATCATTCTTTTCGTCCTGATAGGTATTCTCCTTTGATTTTTTGGATTCGTAGAGTAAGTGCATAGTTTGACCTTCTCTAGATTAATCATTGTTTTATGGTTCAATATCTCTAAGTATTTTTTGTTTGAGGTCTTCTAATTCTCTTTATAAAGCTAAGTTGCCTTTGTGAATATCTAATTTAATTTTGTCTGTTTTATTTTGTAGTTCTGCCCGTTCTTTATTCCAATACTTTTGTTTCTTTTTATACCAGACTACTGCCTTCCCATATAAATATACTTTCATTGCATCCTATATATATATATATATATATATATATATATATATATATATATATATATGTCTGCTACCCTGCTACCTCGTCTGTGAGGTTTAAATCTAGAAATGTTTGCATCTCTACAGTATAGTATTGTTTAAACTCTTTAAGGTATGCTATATAGGCTGGAATTCTTATGATTGTAAGTTTTCTCTTAAAGTTAAAATCTATTTCAAAATTTATTGCATTATGGTCTGAGAAGGGGCAAGTGATTGTTTTGACTTTGCTTATTTTTGTGATAAGATCTTTTGTTATATACACACGGTCTAATCTGAAAAAGGTGTGATGTCTATGTGAGTAATGTGTGAATATCAATGAATCTTGTTCAGCATATGGTTAATATCCATTAAGTTATATGAGTCAGTAAACTCTGTAAGTAATTTTGATAGTGGAGGTTCCTTGCATGTGTTTTTAGCATTTGTGTCCTTTTCTTTCATTATACAATTAAAATCTCCTGCAGTTATTGTATTACCTTTGGAATATTGTATTATGCTCTCTAAATGTTGTTTGGCTGCCCTGACACCCAGTCCTGGTATCCAGTAGTTGTTTACCAGGTTATAAGCCAAACCATTTATTAATATTAACACTAAACAAAACATCCCTGAGTTATCATTGACTGTATTTATGATCTTGGGCATCAAGGTAGTCTTTCTGATATATATCCTTGTTAGGGAAGGCAATCTCTAACCTGCAGTCCAATTCTATTACCTTTGCCTCTCTAGTTATTTACTCTCTAGTTATTTACTCCCATTACCTTGGTTCCTTTGTGAGTTTTCTCCAATAAATTCCATCCCCCTCTTGCATATTGTCTGTATCCCTAATTGCAATAATTCCTATTGGCAGAATCTCCTTTCTCCATTCCTGTGTTGGCTTCATTCTTAGAATACTTTCTGCTACTTTATGAATATAATATTTTGCATGATTATTGTTATTCTCCTTTAAGGTCTGCATCCAAAATCCCAGTCTCTCCTTGTTTCTTGATCTTCCTCCTTGTTTAATCATCATTTCTTTCCACTATGAATGATAGGTTTCTGCTTGTGCTATGTATAGGAGTCTTAACCGTTTAGTTCTGAAATACCCCTTCAGATTGGATAATCCCAGTCTGCCTTGTTCTGTTGGAATAATCAGTTAATCCCACTTGACTCTTGCTGTCTTCCCCTCCCAGATAAAATCTTTTCGCTTATTATTAATTGCTATCCACAACTTGTCCTCTGGTTGATAAAAATATGCCTGAACTCTGTATAAGACTAAAGGGACTAAAACATTTTAACTGTTTGCATCTTACTATCCATATCCATATTCATATAACAGAGCTTCCGATTTCTCAGTTTTTGTGTTGTCTTTTTAGTCTCTTCCCACATCATATCCTTAGCTGCCACACCAGAATCATTTTAATCCATACTCCTAAATAAATTTAAATTAAGTTTAAATAATAAATTTTATCATGTCCCCATAAATATGGATATTTCAGAACCAGTTCATGTGTGAGTACATAATTTACTGCTATTACCTTTGTTTTAGCTTCATTCATTTTGTATCCCAAAAAGATTTGAAACCATCTCAAAATGTTCCACAACCCTGTAATGTCCTTTTCTGGTTTTATCAGATATAAAGACAGGGAATAATTTTATCACCACCTCTGAACAGTTGCGAACTACTAATCTTCCTGAAATTTGCTTGTTTAAAAATGTGGGCTTTGTAGAGTCTTCTGTATGTCTCCCAGTTTTGAATGCTACAACTGGGGGGGGGGGGCAAAGCTCGCAATAAGTACAAATTGTTGATTTATCTGATTTTTGTCTGTCTGAAAATGTTAAAAACATATTGTTGAAGGGGGCAAAATTTGTCCCAACCAGAATACCATGTTTGGCCGATTTAATCTTGGATGTAAAACATTTTTGTCGTAAGTTGAATTTAAAAGTTTTTGTCAGAAAAAAAGTGATGACATTTTGATCAATGAAAATGTTGATGATACTTTCTTGAACGTCAGCATACATGAAACTGATTTACTATGTGAAATAATGGGGGAGGGGGAATTGAATGGGGAGGAAGTACTAATTTGTGAGCAGAATGAAGGATTTTATACTGGATATGGTCATTTAAGTGTTCCAGTGTTAGCCCACAAGAGTAACATTATGCCACCAAAAAATTTGGTCGCTATTAATATGTTTGAAAGCACATTATGTAAAAAAGTTGAACATGAGTTTGATACCTTTCTGAAATCAAGGACAAAATATAATTTAAGTATGAATGGTATGATTTACAACAGGTACGCTCATTGCTGAACAAATATGTTTTTAAGGAAGCTGACAAAGGAAGGTGGAAACTGGGTTATTTTTGATACAGTACAGTATGATAGAATGGTGAATGATTTAATTAATGTAAATGATAATTATACTGAGCTGGCAAATAACCCATTTAAACAATTTAATTTAGAACTATGTGAAATGTTGGAGAGGAGAGAGACTTGGTTTCTTGGGGAGTAAGGATGTGAGGATGCTATTTGTCAAGGAACCCTGAGATCCAAAATTCTACGCAATCCCCAAAATTCATAAGAATTTGTCTAAACCCCCTGGGTAGGCCCATAATATCAGGAATAGGATTTTCAATTTAAAAGTTATTTGTCAAGGGTACCTTCACATATTAAAAATACTAGAGATTTATGTGAAAGTTTAAAAATGTTACTTTGGCAAGAAGGCTATTTCTGGGCTACCGTTGGTGTGAGTACTTTGTACACTAATATTGAGATCAGATGGGGTTTGGAAGCTATGAGTAAGGTAATGGGGAAAGGGCCTCTTACATCATTCCTGTTGTCTTTATTAGAGTTTTGTCTAACCCATAACTATTTTGGATGGGAAAAGAGATTTTTTTTTTTTTTTTTGCAAAAACAAGGGACAGCAGTGGGGGCATCTTATGCCCCAACTTATGCAGTTATTTATATGGGTGAATTTGTGAGGCAATTCATGTACTGTAATGAATACTTTGTAAATAATGTTATTTTTTATATAAGAGATTTATCGACAACTTGATTTTTTAATGTAGGGGTGAACAAAGTAAATTTTTGGATTTTATGGAACACACAAATCATACTGCTCATGGTTTGAAATTCACTTGCCATTTAAGCTCAGAAACCATCACGGTTTTGGATGTAGAATTGTATTTAGGTAGTGATCATGGGGTTCATTTTAAACCCTATAGGAAATCTACCTCTGTTTATAATTTTTTGCATGCAGATAGCATGCATCCACCTCACTTAAATTAATACATTGGATGGAAATTTGAAGGAGAGATATCTGAATGTTGTTGTCTTTTGGCTTTTCCCGGTTAGGGATCGCCACAGCGGAACTCCGGTCCGCTAATGATTAGCATTAGATTTTCACGAACGCCGAGGTGCCAGCTCGACGTTCAACCTTCAACGAAGGCACACTCATTTATGCATGTCTTTTGAACACCCGCCTAACCGCGGGGAGGACATGCAGTCTCCACACAGAAGGCACTCCCCGCACTCCAGCTGAGAATCGAATGGGAGAACCTCTTGCTGTGAGGCAACAACGATACCGCTGCACCACTGTGGAATAGATTGGCTGTGAGCGGGTATTCTGAACACACCTTGTTGGAAGCTAGGAATCGGGTTTTGAATGAGGGTAAGAGTTTTAATAGAGTGGTATCAGGTGAATACCATGGGGGTAGGAGACAGTGTGATAAGGAGAATAGAATATTTTTTGTGACTAAATTCTCTCCATTTTCTAAGGTTCTGGAAAAGATAGATAGTCTTGGTGTATGGTAAGTGATGATTTGTTGATAGGACACTTATTCCCCAAGCATATTACATTCTTGTATGGTAGATACAATAATCTGAAAAAATTGTTGAATAGTGATGGGATGATGGCTAAACAGGCAGATGGAGTAGGGGCATATACTTGTGGAAATTGTTTGGAATGCCACAGGGTTAAACACATAGATGGATGGAAAATTGATCGGAAGACTTATAGAGCTAGGGAATTTTTTAGTTGCAACTCTTTAGAGGTTGTGTATATTATTGTTTGATCATAGTTTCACCTCACATTTGCTGCACTATAAAAGTTTTGTGGATGATATTTTTGTTTTATGGCGGGGTACATTCAAGGAGTTGCAAAAGTTTGTTGCATATCTTGAACGTAGTAGTAGATTTGTCTTGAATTCATCCAGTGAATGTGTTATATATCAAGGTCATTTTTGGCCGATGGCATGATTCAGAACTCTTTGTTTAGGAAAAGTTGCAGAAAAATGCACTTTTGCATCGCTCGAGTATGCATCCCAAACATGTTTTTAACAGTATAGCTAAGGGTCAGCATTTGAGGATGTTGAGACTTCATGCAAAGGATCAGGATTATAAGAAAGCATCTAGTAATTTTACTAATGAGTTAGCGATGAGAGGGTACAAACAGCATGATTTATATAAAGTTGCATTAGAAGTTGATGCTTTGAGAAGTAGTACAGGTAAACCATTTTTTCATAGGACAGTAGATGAATATGGTATGAGAATGGCACGTAGACCACAGCAGAATTTGAGTTTACTGCTCACATATCGTAATAATATTCATAAAATATGTGATGTGAACAAATATTGGCCCATTTTAGCATCTAAAGATCAGATCAGAGCTATAGTAGGTGACAGACCGAGCTTTACTTTTAAGAACAATCTGTCCTTGAGAAGGCAACTTTGCTATACCATCAGGCAAGCCACTCGTGAGGTGTCTGTTAGACATGGTACATTTCCCTGCAGGAGTTGTAGGGCATGTTCATATATCTTGAAGATGGACACTTTCAAGCACCCTCCTGAATAATCAAACATTTTCCTTTAGTTTTTATGCTGATTGTAGATCTCAGAATTTAGTTTATCTGGCTAAATGTAGAATATGTCCATCTTTCTACATAGGAAAGACTATACGGATGCTTAAAGAGCGCATCCTTTAGCATTTATGTGGTATTAGGAATAGGAATTCCCTTAATGCTTTAGCAAAGCATTTTTCAGCTAATGAAGGACATATTTTTGAATTTGCAGTGCTGCAGTTGGTTCCAGTGAGTAAAAAGGGGGGGGGGTGAGTTAAATAATAGATTGGAAATAGCAAAAATGGAATGAATAGGTAGGATGCAGGCAGATAAAGCCCCAGGGATTAATGCCAATATGCCTTTAAAACCAGCACTGAAGAAACACTGGCCTCATCAGTGAGTTAATTAACTATTATCACATTTTTTATTGTTTGTCTTTTATTGGCTCCTGTTAATTTCTTATGTGTTTTATATATGGCTTTCTTGTTTGTTTTAATGGATCTGAAGAAGACACACTGTGTGAAAGCCCTTATCCAGTTTTATCTCCTGAATAAGTTTTGTATGCTCATTGCCGTGGTGGTTGCTGGATGTTATTTCATTTCAATATTATTGTGTGTGGATGTCAGAAAGTGAGGTGGTACATTAAACAAACAAAAAGGAAAGTGAAGGTTCGAATTATGAAACACTTGGGGGATATTAGAAGGCAAAATGAAAATAGTCCTGTAGCCAACTTTATGTCTGCACATGGGGGATTGGGAGACACTCTGTTTTTAGTGTACTGGTGTGCCCCTTTTTGGATGGGGGAGATGGCTTTAGGGAAAAATGTAATATGTTGGAATGCAGAATGATTATTAATTATAGGACACTTTACCTCAGGGGAATGAATTTAGATAGTAATATAACTTTGTAATGAAGTATTAAAAAATATTTTGTATAAAAATATTTTTTATTGGAAATGTATAAAACAAATTATATAAAATATGAGCATGACATGAATAATATTTTGTATGTTGGTGCTTATTGAACATCAAAGTTTATTAATTGAATTATTGTTTAATTGGGGAAGGTGGATCCTTTATTTGTGTGTATAAAAGGGAGAAGTTTGTGGTGATAACATTTTTCCCGGAAGACGATAAGCCGTGGTACCAGAATAAAGTGTGAAATTTTTCCTTTATGCTAGAGCTGCATTTGGTGTTTCTTTATTCATTTTTTGGTTGGAGTCTATTTATCAGATATAAAATAATATCATCTGCAAATAGAGACAGCTTTTCTTGACTACCATACCAATTATATCCTTGAATTTCAGAGTCCCTTATTTTCATTTTCAGTGGTTCTAAATATAATGCAAATAACAAAGGGGAACGAGGACACCCCTGCCTGGTTCCCCTGCTCAAGCAGAAATAATCAGAGAGGAGCCCAACCACTTTAATTTTCTCCTCCGATCCCTCACACATCCTTCTATTCAATCTTATAATTTTATCAAGGAATAGAAATGCTTCCAGTGCCCTGCTCATAAAGTCACAGCTTACTCTGTCAAATGCTTTCTCTGCATCAAGACCCACCAACAATAGTGGCATCTTCTTACATTCTGTTCTGTTAATATTGTCAAATGTTTGCCTCCCCTCCACAAAACCACATTGATCCATATCTATCAATTTTGGCATCACTTTTGCCATTCTTTTAGTCATACAGACATAAACACTTTATAGTCATGGTTTAGTATTGGATTGGGCCGGTATGATGCTGAATCTGATGCATCTTTACCCTCTTTAGATATTACAACTACCATCAATTTCTTCCAGGATGTTAGTAGTTCTCCTTCTCTTAAAACACTGTTAAATAAAACCTTCCAGATATTTGTCATTTTTTCCTCTCCTAGCTTCCACACTTCGACAGGAATACCATCCATTCCTGGGAACTTTCCTGTAGATTGGTTATACATCACCATTTTTATCTCATCTCCTCCTTCTCCTCCTACCCTAACTGCTAGTTATTGAGCCTCATCTACCTCTAACCTTGACAAATTTAATTCTTCCATAAACATTTCCATTTGTACCTTTCCTTGATTTCCACATTGTCTGCTTTATACAGAGTTTCATAGAATTCCTGAAATATTTCTAATACTGCTACAAGATCTCATGTTAGCTTCTTTGTTGTAGGCTCCCTAAGCTTGACAACAGCCCTTTTCACTTTATTTTGCCTGAACCATTGTGCTAAAAGTTTTTGTGCTCTAGAGTTATTATCAAAAAACAGTTGCTTGACAGCAATCTTTCTAAATATGTGCATATTATTGAGGTAATCCCTTATTTTTTGTTTAGTATTCTGTAGTTGCTCCTTTTCTTGTTCTGTGAGAATCCCCCTCTTCTGTAATACTTTAACATTTGTCAGTCCTACTAAATAATTCTTGTTACTTCTTATCATATTTCCCTTTCTTTTATTTCTACCATATTTTTAAACTCCACTTTAATTTTATCCCACTCCCTAGCTATATTTTCAGAAAAAAATCTTTCATGTCTAATCGCTCCTGAGTAGTTTCCACTACCAATTCCTTAAATTCCTCTTTTTTCAACAGAAAGGTGGTAAAGAGCCACTGACTCATTTTTATTTCATTACCCTGTGTTTTTATTTTAGTTACTATTGGCACATGATCTGAAATAGTTATTCGATGCGTATCGAGACCCTCAAATGCACATGTTCCTGTGAAATGGAAATTCTGTCTAGCCTATCCCAGTTTTTGTATCTTGGGGAATAATAGGTAAATTCACTCTAAACTCCTCGTTCTGAATTCACATCTTCTATGCCAAATATTTTCATAAATTTCTTCAAAAATCTACCCTCCTTTGTTGTATTTTTCTCTTCTGTGCCCCCAGACACATCTTCAGTCTTGCAAATCAAATTCCAGTCCCTACCTATAAGTGATATTTGTTTTTGAAAGCTGTTTTTTTTTCTCCCAGAATTTTCCTAAGCTCCATTATAGTAGTTATAGGTGGAATATAAATACATGCCAGTATAATCCTCCTCCCTAGCTAGTAGCTGCTTAGAACTACAAATCTACCATTATTATATTTATATCCTCTTCTATCACTATTGGAGCTCCTCTTGCAGTTAACATACAGTTAAGTACTCCTGTTATCCTTTCTCTCAGGTATTCCGCTGAATAACCATCATGAAAACCTTTCTTTATAAAATTCACATGTTCACTTCTTTCCAAATTTGTCTCCTGTAGCATAGTTATTTGTACTGTACATTTTTTTAATATAGTTCACTACTCATTCTTTTTTGCCTTTATCTGTGAGACCATTGACATGTAAAGACATTACAAAAGCATACTTGTTTTAAAAAGTTATTCCCACCTTTTATGTATAACAGCTTTTTTAAAATGTCTAGTTGCAGCTTTTGTGTTACATGCATGCACTGTTTGGCAGGTTGATCTTTTATACAGTTGTTTCTTGTCATATCCATTTGTGCATGTGTTACATCTTACAAAACTTTTTGTTTTATTGAAAACCCTCAAGCAAAAAAAAAAAAAAAAAAAAAACACCCCAATACCCCCTAAAACATATTAACATATTAACCTAATAATAACACACACTATTGTACATCTTCAAATACTGAAGTTTTATCCTTGTAATAGGAGTAAGTGTTCCAAACTGGCAGCCACAATTACAGATTTCACTTAACCTAAAAGAAAGGTTATCCGTGCTAAGACACATGGTTAAGCCTGTGCTTTCTACTAAGTGCTGTCTGGTTTTGTCTAATCTTTATAGCTCTCCCAGCTAGGAAAAACACCTGAATGCTTTCAGAGAACATTATGTCCTAGCCATTTCTCTTTATCAGATTGTCTTATGGGGACATGAGAACCAGATACAGAATTGGTACTAAGCATACATTTATTTGCTAGAAAAAAGCCTTATAATATTCAATATTATTTTTCATTTACTTGCTTTCTCATAAAACATGTTACTAGAGCAAGGTAAGAGCCTTAATCCAGTCATTATCCTATTGAAGAATGAGAAAAAGCACACAAATTTTACTTTTGTCATGCTCTTTTAACCAGACTTTTATTATTATTATTATTATTATTATTAGTAGTAGTAGTAGTATTAGTAGTATATTTATTGTTATTTTTTTTACAATGCAGTGCCTACATTTCTTAAAACTGAAAAAGAAGAAAAAGAAAAGGGAGAAAGAAGAAAAAAAAACAGGAATACCTGTTTATTTTAATATCCCCATCACACTTAAAAATAACTGAGAAAACTTTATTTTATAACATGCAAAGAATAGCATGCACTATAAAAACAGTATGTAGTAGTAAGAAAAAATGTGTTTAATTTACAGTTGACTTTCTCCTTCCTCCTCTTCTCTCCTAAGTATTTTTTCTGAGCATTAATGACATGAAGTAGGGCATATGCTTTAGAGTCCTCTACAAGTTTAACAAAGTCCAAAAAAGTCCAGTAGTTGTAGTAGTTGTTCTGTCATGGTTCACAAATATAATTATTGCTTTGTAATCCCATGTTTGTCAGTTTCCATGTTACTGGTTTTATTCCTGCTTGTCTCCATCTCCCAAAATCCTGTCTCTGCTTCATTTCTAAGGTACTCTTGATTCTTTTAGTCAACTCTTGTGATTTTTTTTACCTTCTCTCAAGCATTTTCTGTTGAAACATTGGAAACGGTTTCACTGGCACAGTCTCTCTGTGGTCTTTATTACCAAAAGAACAAGAATCAGAATCTCCTCCTGTTTCACCACTCACTTTTTGTTGGACAAACATTTGTGTTTCCTCCTTAGCATGTAATACATTAAAAATGGTTTTATACCTCCAGGAAAGAGTATTTTGAAGATAGCTGGGTACAGCAGGTTGAATCTCACACCTCCTTCTCAACATTACATCCCCTGAGTAGTGGAATACTTTTACTCCTCTTCTGTCTGATGTACAATGAGTAATCATTCTCCATAAGCACTCTGCTGTCTCCCATTTGTAGTACTTTGCCCTTCTGCCACAGTTTTGTCAGAATCAACTCTTGCTGCTGGTAGGATTGCATCTCTGTTATTAAAGGCCTAGGTTGCTTTCTCATAGCCAGGTTTGGAGCATACACACAATGTGCCCTTTCAGTTAGCAACTCCTGTTGTAGAATACCAGTCCAGTTACTTATTTGTGCTTTCTTAAAATTAATACAGTCTTTTCCTTCCAACTTCTCTGGCACAGCAGAAAATCTCAGGTTTTCCCAATGTGCCCTGTCCTCTAAATGTATTATGTTTGGAAACATTTCTTCTTAAGCAGTCTCCTTATATTCAACCAGCCTTTTCTTCAATTTGACCTCTGATTTTTGCAATTTTATCACCTCATCTGAATATCTGTTTAAAGCTTCTTCCACTTTTTTCAATCCTTTTGTTGTTTGAGTGGATATACTTCATCAGTGTTTCGTTTATTTTAACCAGGTATGTTTGCAGTTGTCTTATATTTTCTTCTAGGTTACTGGAAGTCATATCTGGAGCTTGCACTGCTTTTTGCTGACCAGCTGCAGTACTTTCACCAGTCACTGTTTTTTTCCTCACCTTTTGTGGTTGATTTTCTTTCAAGTCCTCTGTATTTCTTCACTTACTAGCCATTTACTGAAGTTTACCCGAAATGCAGGTCCACCGGCTTTCTCTGCTGAGTTTCTGTTTTCACATTTGGAGTGCTAGAATTAAGCTTTTATCAATGTACAGCCATCTTGGAAGTCTGAGTCGCTCTGTCTTTGTGAAATAAATAAATGTGCATACACAGTAAGGCCTGTAGGTCAGAAATTGAGGTTATGTCCACCATAAACAAATTTTCCAAGAGAGGAACTTTGACTTGGCAGTGGAGGCAAGCTCAAAAGGAGGCTATGAAAAAGCTTGTAACGTCAAGGAGATGTGCTGCCACTGCTGCCATATATTTGGTGAATACCCAGGCAGCTGTGGTGAGACTGATTGGCAGAGCCTGTAACTAACAAGAATCGGCTCCCAGCCAGAAGCAGAGGTTCCTTCTATGCTGCCATGCAAGGCATAGAGAATACATCAAGTAATTTCTTTCTTGGCAGCTAATAGCATTAAACCTACCAAGGTCTTACTATGTCTAGGAAATTTGGATCATGTTATCCAGCTCAAAATAATAATTTCCTTAGTTACAGCCATTTTTTCACTCACCAGTTCTGTAAAACCATACTTTAGGGAATTTTTAAAATCTATCAGCCTGTTACATTCTCCAAAAACGTAAGTTGCCATTTACCTCCCTCTTCCACATCACACCTCCAGTATTTTCTGTTTATTCCAGAAAAACTTCTCTGACATATGTTTGGGGTTTAAAATATTTATACAGACACATCCATGCAAAAATCCCAAACCTTCTGGACCTTGTTGAATACTTGGAAACCTTAAAGATGTCTTCCATGGATGTCCTTCCATATCACCTTTGCAGTAGTTATCACATCTAGGATCTCCTCCCAAGGATAGCCCAATGTCCGGCCAGTATACCAAAGCCTTTATTACCTTAGACAGCATCATAAGTCAGACATATGCTTCACTGCTCAAAAAGAAGGCCAAGAAATCTAGGTCTGAATTTGCTGTTATCCAACCTCCACAGGAAATATCTTTTAAGGTGAATGAGAACCCAGAGGATAGCCTGACATTGCCTTTGGTTTCTTCTGCCACAGTCTTCTCAGAGGCTGTCACAGAACCTGCTTCTCAGAGGCCTTGCAGACATCTGCTGCCACCGTTGAGGGAGAACCACAGCTGATTATTTCCAAAAGACCTAGTGGGATTCCTCACATCCTTGTTAGGGAAGAGGTGCAAGGTACCTTAATTGAATCCAGGCAGGATTCTAAACCTCCATGTTTTGTCAGAGCGGATCCCCCCCACTGAAGGAAAGACAGAAAACTAAGCATGTGGTTTCAGCCCCCAGTTATCCATAACAGGAATGGCAGGACTTCACTGAAAGCTTATTCAGTGCCTTGATGGCATTATAGCCTACACAGGGGGTTTGATTCATGTACCTCCTTGGTCCCTCTAAAAGAGGTCAGGGTCCAGAGTCTTTACACAAAGATTCTGATCTGAGGCTGACTCCATAGCCTATTAATTGCCTTTGGACTACGGATCTGAGGTGGAGAGTTCTGTCAGTCCTGATTTTCCTTTGGAGGAGCTTTCTCTTGGTGACAATGTCCTGCTTATAGTGGAGCATTTCAAATGGAATGATGTCCAGAAAAGGTATTATGAGTATTTACAAACTGACTCTCCTAAACCTTCAGCTGTCTCTCTTGTGTTAGCTGCTCTATTAGATACCTTGTCTACTGCTTCCCTGAAACTGGATTTTCAACTTCCAGCTCTGAAGAAAATTAACAGGTTCTGTAAGGTGTCAGATGCTTGCAAGTTCTTGTACAAGTGCCCTCCCTTTGATCCTGTAATGATTTCTATGTCTACTGATAAGCCTTCTAGGCTGTCTTCTTCCAAGCTCCTTCCTTAAGATTAGGACAGTAGAGCCATGGAAAGGATTGGTAAAAAGATTTACACTTGGGCTACTTTACCCTTCAGGGCCATCAATTACCAGACTCATATGACAAGGTGTGATGATGTGAGATATTGCCAGCTATGCCAGGAGAAGTAAGGCAGTGGATGTATAACATATGCCAGCATAGTTAGCCAGACTTTTGTAAAGAGCTATATGTCATTTGTATATCAAACTGATTTGTACAGATGCTTGTGTTGAAAATGTATTTGTAAAGCTGTTTGTGTTAAAAATGTACCAACATTGTGTCCTGCTGGACAGAAAAGACATACACCTGTATATCAGACTGTTTTGTAACTGTTGAAATGAATATATTGTAACAGCAAATACTGGAAGAGAAGAGGTTAATCTCAGTCCAGCTAATTTTCAAAACAATAGTCTGAAATTAATTTACATGGTTTAGACCATAAAAATTGTATCTCACAGTTCTGACTGCAGCCAGAGATAAAATGTCTTTGAGAAGCATGGCTTAACAGCTCTCTAGGAAGAGTGGAAGAGTTAAATTGTTTTACAGCTTCCAGATGCTGTAACACTTCTTAGCAAAACACAACGTGTGTGTATTTTGGCACATATGTGCTAGATTCTGGTTCAGCTTCTAGTCATGGGGATAGTGTGGGAACCACAGAATCAGATGACCAAATGTGATGTCATTCTATAACCAACACTGAAATTATTTTAGATATTAGTGAGAGATGGGATAGAGACACTTAGTCTGTTTGTGAAACCTTACAAAGATGAACAACAGACCAAACGGCTCGAACTTTTGCAGCAAAGAATGACAGTTGGAGTAAATGCGTTTTAGCACTTTCTTCCACTTTATTTTAAACCATGGACTTCATCAGAAAAACGGGAACTCTCCTATGTTCCCGTTTTTATACATAACAGGATGTGATGTAAAATGAGTCACACATTTAATCTGTTACAATGTATAATGGTAAAAATAAAAAAACATTCCAAATTCATTATGTTATTATATGCAAAGTCATTACAAACCATATAAATTATACATATTCAACATTACTTTTAACATTATTTGATTAAAAATTACGTGTTACTTTCTTATTAAAAAGTGAAAAATATATAGAATTATGAAATAAACGGTAAAAAGTAAAACTTCATAATATTACTACTGTTATTATTTATATCCAGTTTCTCAGAATATGGATACTAATATATTCTATCTCAAAATGTCATTATCTAACATGTCTTGATAATAATCTAGAAATTATCTCTAATTCAAAAATACTATGTTTTTACACTTTAAATGAATCTGAAAATAAAATTCAAACAGTCTTAGACAAATGTAAATGTAAATTACCTAATGAATAAATACATTCAACATGAAAGTTAAACTGTCTAATCTGCTTATGTTCATAATAACACAATTAATACTAGCCTTACTATCTATATAATAGAAAACATTTAATATTAATTGTGTCATTCAATCCCGGTGAAGAATCAGCACCTAGTAGCAGCTGCCACAGTGTCTCTTTCTGTTCCAATTTATTATTAATGTCACCTTTCAACACTCCCTTGTCCAATTTGTCCAATACAAAAAATTCAAACTTTTTAAAGTCATTACACACCAAAGCATGTCTTGCTAGTGAATTATTTGTATCCTTATTTTTTATTGCTAAAATGTGTTCGTAAATACGTCTTTTTAGAACTCTTATTGTTTTACCAATATAATAGTTTCCACAAGTGACACATGTGGCCAAATATACCACATGGTCACTATTACAGTTATAATATTCCCTTGCCCAGAATGTTTTATTCAAATGTTTCAAAGTCACAAAGGAAGTGTTCGTGATATATCTACACTGCTTGCAATCTTTGCATGAGAAAGTTCCCTTTTTATTACTTACTGCTCTTGTCAGAGTCTCTCTGTTATAACTTTTATACTCTAACATCTTCTTCACATTCACCATATTTTTATAGGTGAATGTTGGTTTTATACCCAAAACTGTCATAAGCTCCCTGTTCCCCAAAATGATCGTCCAATTTGTCTCTATAATACTCCTAATGTGCAACATCTCATTGGACATAGGTAACGGAAACATTGTGCTACAATCCTTTGGTTCTAAATCTTGTGTATTGTCTACATTATTAGCCACCAAAAAATCATTCATCTCAATAGGCAAAATTGGTTTTGCTACTCCTTGTCTTAAGTTAGCTACTTCTTTCTCTAATTTCTTCAACAATTTCAGTTGGTATCCTCTCATCAAGAATAACTTCCTTAATAAGAGTAACTCTGTATGATATATATCATTTTCTGATGTTAGTCTACTTAATCTTATCATTTGCCCTTTTATGACATTTCGCTTCATATGCTCTGGATGTAAACTTTCTTTGTGCAGATACTGATTTGTAAAACATGGTTTCCTATATATTTTGCTTTGTAAGGTGTGATTCTCACCATCCAAATATAATGTCACATCTAAAAAATGTATTTCCTTCCCGTATCCACTAATTTTGAATGTCAGGAAGCTAGTTGTTTTGTTCAGGTCATTCACCATGTTTTCAAATTCTTTCTTATCTCCACCCCATACAAAAAACAAATCATCTATGTATCTAACATAAAGTAGAACTTTGTTATAACTATTATGGCATTTTAAATGTTCATTTTCCCAGTTAGACATGACTATATTTGCGAATGCAGGGGCCACTCTGGCTCCCATCGCCACTCCTGAAATTTGTTTATAATATTCTTTCGAAAAAATGAAAAAATTATTATCCAAAATCATGTCCATAAGGGAACAAATTGTGTTAATTTTGGAACCTCCCATATTTGATTTTGTGGCAAGATACTGTCTTAAACTCTCAACCCCTTCTTCCTGATTGATTGATGTGTAGAGACTCTTTACATCTAATGTTGCAAAATGTACTTCATTGTATGAAAAGTTACTTTTAGCTAGAATTTCTAACAAGTGCCACGAGTCTCTTAAGAAATGTTCTGCTTTTTGTGCCACTGGGTTTAATACACTGTCTAACCAAATGGAGATATTCTCCGTTTTAGAGTTTTTTGCGGACACTATTGGCCTAAATGTCAAATCATCCATGCCATACTGTACCTTTGGTATTCCAAAGAAAGTTCCTATGTTTGGATACTCATTTAGCATGAAGTCATAGTCTTCCTTTTCTAATTCATCTTGACAGTACATGTCAAAGAGAGTAGTATTTATCCTCCTATAACTTTTCAGAACAAATTCAAGACTTACTTTACAGTAATTATGCTCATCTTCTAATAGTGTAATTATAGCCTTGTTGTAATCAGCTACATTCATTAATATTAATTTTCCCCCTTTGTCCGCCTTCATTACCCTGATGTCTTTAGATTTAGTTAAATCATCTAGGGCTTTGCGTTCACAAGTTGTTAAATTATCTTTTGTGTCTGTGTTTGTCAAACTTCTAAATTCATTCTCACAAACTTTTTGAAATACTTGAAGTGTATTGACCAAAGGGGGGTTATAAGTGCTGGGTCTCCTAAAAGTGTTATCCCTATTGGTACTAGGCAGGTTAACATCCTTCATAATATATTTCAGATTTAACTTACGCAGAAAAATCCTGAACTCTACTAATAATTTTCCTATTTCGACTCTATTGGAGGGTATAAAATTAAATCCCTTCTTTAACACATCAATACTGGAAACAGAAAGATTGAAATCACTTAAATTGATTACAGTCATAGAAAAATCAACAGTCTCAGAGTGTGCCTTCACCACTTCTTCCTGTTCTTGCCTTTCTGTTTGCCCTTGTGTTGGGTGGAGTTGTACCACCTGGTAGTCTTTTTGACTCGGCCCTGGTTCATTTGAAAAGGGCCATTGTTGTTGGATACTAATACCTCCGCAAAACTAGTGTTAGGTGTATTTCCGTTGTTACTATTCCCACCATTAATGTTGCTCTTATTGCTTTCCACTGTTTGTTTTACATTAACAATATTATTGGTGTTGACCGTGGGAATTGTTTTTTCACAGTTTCTTTCACCATTGTTGACCCCCCCCCATTTGTTGTTTCACCACCATTGGTATAATTAGGTCTCTGGTCGCTTTCTTCACTATTCGTTGTTCCATAATCATTAGAATCATTATGTTCAGTGAATGTACTAATATATGCCTCGTTGTTAGTGTAGGCATATATGTCCCTTCTCATCTTATTCTGCTTTCTAATAATTATTGTAGCCTTGTGTCTGTTGGATTTGACCTCTATACTGTTGTATAAAGGTAAAAACTGGGAGAAGCACGAAAACTGTTTGACCTTCTCATCTAACTTTCTTATATCTTCTGTAAGTGTAAACAGTTCTTTTTCATAATGATTTACTAAAACCCGCATCATAGATATCCCAGCCTCGTTGTACAGATTTATTAATGTCCTACATAGGTCGTCCCCTGGTACAACACAGTTCGGGAACTTAGCTGTCCTAAGACCTTGAGGTATGATATTTCGTGCAATACATTCGTTTAAATAGGAAACCTCCAAACGTAAAGTAGTTAACCTGATAACAAGCCGTTCTAATTCAAAAACGGCTTTCTTACATGCTTGCATTTTATCAGTGTTTGTACCGTTTGTTCCGTTAAATGTTGGCATTATTTGGAGGTTCTTAAATGGATTCTCCGTTTCAGAACAAACATAACCCCAAAGGTTTCCTGTGTATCTCCCTGGAACATTATTGTTGTCACCAACAATTGTAACAATATCTGTACCATTGTTAATGTTTATATCAGTCCTTGAATTTGTTTGATTTGAAACAGTTAATGTAATGTCTTCATTACCTTGTTTATGCTGCACACCCGGAGCTTTTCCAGCTATTAAAGTACCGCTCGCATTCGATTCACTCTTTAGAACATTTCTCACTATTTCTGTGATTTTGATAAGCAAATCTTGATCCAACGCCTTGGACTGCTTCCGCTCTTCGGCTGATACAGCTCCGTCCAAACCTGGCGTCGGGTAGATGGAAATTTCCAATAGTTCATCCTGGGAGAAGACTTCAGTTGCCATCCAGTACAAAAGACCGCCAAACCGTCTTTATGGAAATGTATATTAAGAAAGATAAATCCGGACTAGCCAGAAAACGAAAAACTGAACAACAGACCAAACGGCTTGAACTTTTGCAGCAAAGAATGACAGTTGGAGTAAATACGTTTTAGCGCTTTCTTCCACTTTATTTTAAACCATGGACTTCATCAGAAAAACGTGAACTCTCCCATGTTCCCGTTTTTATACATAACAGGATGTGATGTAAAATGAGTCACACATTTAATCTGTTACAATGTATAATGGTAAAAATAAAAAAACATTCCAAATTCATTATGTTATTATATGCAAAGTCATTACAAACCATATAAATTCTACATATTCAACATTACTTTTAAAATTATTTGATTAAAAATTACGTGTTACTTTCTTATTAAAAAGTGAAAAATATATAGAATTATGAAATAAACGGTAAAAAGTAAAACTTCATAATATTACTACTGTTATTATTTATATCCAGTTTCTCAGAATATGGATACTTTCTCATGCAAAGATTGCAAGCAGTGTAGATATATCACGAACACTTCCTTTGTGACTTTGAAACATTTGAATAACACATTCTGGGCAAGGGAATATTATAACTGTAATAGTGACCATGTGGTATATTTGGCCACGTGTCACTTGTGGAAACTATTATATTGGTAAAACAATAAGAGTTCTAAAAAGACGTATTTACGAACACATTTTAGCAATAAAAAATAAGGATACAAATAATTCACTAGCAAGACATGCTTTGGTGTGTAATGACTTTAAAAAGTTTGAATTTTTTGTATTGGACAAATTGGACAAGGGAGTGTTGAAAGGTGACATTAATAATAAATTGGAACAGAAAGAGACACTGTGGCAGCTGCTACTAGGTGCTGATTCTTCACCGGGATTGAATGACACAATTAATATTAAATGTTTTCTATTATATAGATAGTAAGGCTAGTATTAATTGTGTTATTATGAACATAAGCAGATTAGACAGTTTAACTTTCATGTTGAATGTATTTATTCATTAGGTAATTTACATTTACATTTGTCTAAGACTGTTTGAATTTTATTTTCAGATTCATTTAAAGTGTAAAAACATAGTATTTTTGAATTAGAGATAATTTCTAGATTATTATCAAGACATGTTAGATAATGACATTTTGAGATAGAATATATTAGTATCCATATTCTGAGAAACCGGATATAAATAATAACAGTAGTAATATTATGAAGTTTTACTTTTTACCGTTTATTTCATAATTCTATATATTTTTCACTTTTTAATTAGAAAGTAACACGTAATTTTTAATCAAATAATTTTAAAAGTAATGTTGAATATGTAGAATTTATATGGTTTGTAATGACTTTGCATATAATAACATAATGAATTTGGAATGGCTTTTTATTTTTACCATTATACATTGTGACAGATTAAATGTGTGACTCATTTTACATCACATCCTGTTATGTATAAAAACGGGAACATGTGAGAGTTCACGTTTTTCTGATGAAGTCCATGGTTTAAAATAAAGTGGAAGAAAGCGCTAAAACGTATTTACTCCAACTGTCATTCTTTGCTGCAAAATTTCGAGCCGTTTGGTCTGTTGTTCAGTTTTTCATTTTCTGGCTAGTCCGGATTTATCTTTCTTAATATACATTTCCATAAAGACGGTTTGGCGGTCTTTTGTACTGGATGGCAACTGAAGTCTTCTCCCAGGATGAACTATTGGAAATTTCCATCTACCCGACGCCAGGTTTGGACGGAGCTGTATCAGCCGAAGAGCGGAAGCAGTCCAAGGCGTTGGATCAAGATTTGCTTATCAAAATCACAGAAATAGTGAGAAATGTTCTAAAGAGTGAATCGAATGCGAGCGGTACTTTAATAGCTGGAAAAGCTCCGGGTGTGCAGCATAAACAAGGTAATGAAGACATTACATTAACTGTTTCAAATCAAACAAATTCAAGGACTGATATAAACATTAACAATGGTACAGATATTGTTACAGTTGTTGGTGACAACAATAATGTTCCGGGGAGATACACAGGAAACCTTTGGGGTTATGTTTGTTCTGAAACGGAGAATCCATTTAAGAACCTTCAACTAATGCCAACATTTAACGGAACAAACGGTACAAACACTGATAAAATGCAAGCATGTAAGAAAGCCGTTTTTGAATTAGAACGGCTTGTTATCAGGTTAACTACTTTACGTTTGGAGGTTTCCTATTTAAACGAATGTATTGCACGAAATATCATACCTCAAGGTCTTAGGACAGCTAAGTTCCCGAACTGTGTTGTACCAGGGGACGACCTATGTAGGACATTAATAAATCTGTACAACGAGGCTGGGATATCTATGATGTGGGTTTTAGTAAATCATTATGAAAAAGAACTGTTTACACTTACAGAAGATATAAGAAAGTTAGATGAGAAGGTCAAACAGTTTTCGTGCTTCTCCCAGTTTTTACCTTTATACAACAGTATAGAGGTCAAATCCAACAGACACAAGGCTACAATAATTATTAGAAAGCAGAATAAGATGAGAAGGGACATATATGCCTACACTAACAACGAGGCATATATTAGTACATTCACTGAACATAATGATTCTAATGATTATGGAACAACGAATAGTGAAGAAAGCGACCAGAGACCTAATTACACCAATGGTGGTGAAACAACAAATGGGGGGGTCAACAATGGTGAAAGAAACTGTGAAAATACAATTCCCATGGTCAACACCAATAATATTGTTAATGTAAAACAAACAGTGGAAAGCAATAAGAGCAACATTAATGGTGGGAATAGTAACAACGGAAATACACCTAACACTAGTTTTGCGGAGGTATTAGTATCCAACAACAATGGCCCTTTTCAAATGAACCAGGGCCAAGTCAAAAAGACTACCAGGTGGTACAACTCCACCCAATACAAGGGCAAACAGAAAGGCAAGAACAGGAAGAAGTGGTGAAGGCACACTCTGAGACTGTTGATTTTTCTATGACTGTAATCAATTTAAGTGATTTCAATCTTTCTATTTCCAGTATTGATGTGTTAAAGAAGGGATTTAATTTTATACCCTCCAATAGAGTCGAAATAGGAAAATTATTAGTAGAGTTCAGGATTTTTCTGCGTAAGTTAAATCTGAAATATATTATGAAGGATGTTAACCTGCCTAGTACCAATAGGGATAACACTTTTAGGAGACCCAGCACTTATAACCCCCCTTTGGTCAATACACTTCAAGTATTTCAAAAAGTTTGTGAGAATGAATTTAGAAGTTTGACAAACACAGACACAAAAGATAATTTAACAACTTGTGAGCATAAAGCCCTAGATGATTTAACTAAATCTAAAGACATCAGGGTAATGAAGGCGGACAAAGGGGGAAAATTAATAGTAATGAATGTAGCTGATTACAACAAGGCTATAATTACACTATTAGAAGATGAGCATAATTACTGTAAAGTAAGTCTTGAATTTGTTTTGAAAAGTTATAGGAGGATAAATACTACTCTCTTTGACATGTACTGTCAAGATGAATTAGAAAAGGAAGACTATGACTTCATGCTAAATGAGTATCCAAACATAGGAACTTTCTTTGGAATACCAAAGGTACAGTATGGCATGGATGATTTGACATTTAGGCCAATAGTGTCCGCAAAAAACTCTAAAACGGAGAATATCTCCATTTGGTTAGACAGTGTATTAAACCCAGTGGCACAAAAAGCAGAACATTTCTTAAGAGACCCGTGGCACTTGTTAGAAATTCTAGCTAAAAGTAACTTTTCATACAATGAAGTACATTTTGCAACATTAGATGTAAAGAGTCTCTACACATCAATCAATCAGGAAGAAGGGGTTGAGAGTTTAAGACAGTATCTTGCCACAAAATCAAATATGGGAGGTTCCAAAATTAACACAATTTGTTCCCTTATGGACATGATTTTGGATAATAATTTTTTCATTTTTTCGAAAGAATATTATAAACAAATTTCAGGAGTGGCGATGGGAGCCAGAGTGGCTCCTGCATTCGCAAATATAGTCATGTCTAACTGGGAAAATGAACATTTAAAATGCCATAATAGTTATAATGAAGTTCTACTTTATGTTAGATACATAGATGATTTGTTTTTTGTATGGGGTGGAGATAAGAAAGAATTTGAAAACATGGTGAATGACCTGAACAAAACAACTAGCTTCCTGACATTCAAAATTAGTGGATACAGGAAGGAAATACATTTTTTAGATGTGACATTATATTTGGATGGTGAGAATCACACCTTACAAAGCAAAATATATAGGAAACCATGTTTTACAAATCAGTATCTGCACAAAGAAAGTTTACATCCAGAGCATATGAAGCGAAATGTCATAAAAGGGCAAATGATAAGATTAAGTAGACTAACATCAGAAAATGATATATATCATACAGAGTTACTCTTATTAAGGAAGTTATTCTTGGAGAGAGGATACCAACTGAAATTGTTGAAGAAATTAGAGAAAGAAGTAGCTAACTTAAGACAAGGAGTAGCAAAACCAATTTTGTCTATTGAGATGAATGATTTTTTGGTGGCTAATAATGTAGACAATACACAAGATTTAGAACCAAAGGATTGTAGCACAATGTTTCCGTTACCTATGTCCAATGAGATGTTGCACATTAGGAGTATTATAGAGACAAATTGGACGATCATTTTGGGGAACAGGGAGCTTATGACAGTTTTGGGTATAAAACCAACATTCACCTATAAAAATATGGTGAATGTGAAGAAGATGTTAGAGTATAAAAGTTATAACAGAGAGACTCTGACAAGAGCAGTAAGTAATAAAAAGGGAACTTTCTCATGCAAAGATTGCAAGCAGTGTAGATATATCACAAACACTTCCTTTGTGACTTTGAAACATTTGAATAAAACATTCTGGGCAAGGGAATATTATAACTGTAATAGTGACCATGTGGTATATTTGGCCACATGTGTCACTTGTGGAAACTATTATATTGGTAAAACAATAAGAGTTCTAAAAGACGTATTCTGAACACATTTTAGCAATAAAAAATAAGGATACAAATAATTCACTAGCAAGACATGCTTTGGTGTGTAATGACTTTAAAAAGTTTGAATTTTTTGTATTGGACAAATTGGACAAGGGAGTGTTGAAAGGTGACATTAATAATAAATTGGAACAGAAAGAGACACTGTGGCAGCTGCTACTAGGTGCTGATTCTTCACCGGGATTGAATGACACAATTAATATTAAATGTTTTCTATTATATAGATAGTAAGGCTAGTACTAATTGTGTTATCATGAACATAAGCAGATTAGACAGTTTAACTTTCATGTTGAATGTATTTATTCATTAGATAATTTACATTTACATTTGTCTAAGACTGTTTGAATTTTATTTTCAGATTCATTTAAAGTGTAAAAACATAGTATTTGTGAATTAGAGATAATTTCTAGATTATTATCAAGACATGTTAGATAATGACATTTTGAGATAGAATATATTAGTATCCATATTCTGAGAAACTGGATATAAATAATAACAGTAGTAATATTATGAAGTTTTACTTTTTACCGTTTATTTCATAATTCTATATATTTTTCACTTTTTAATAAGAAAGTAACACGTAATTTTTAATCAAATAATTTTAAAAGTAATGTTGAATATGTAGAATTTATATGGTTTGTAATGACTTTGCATATAATAACATAATGAATTTGGAATGTTTTTTTATTTTTACCATTATACATTGTAACAGATTAAATGTGTGACTCATTTTACATCACATCCTGTTATGTATAAAAACGGGAACATGGGAGAGTTCACGTTTTTCTGATGAAGTCCATGGTTTAAAATAAAGTGGAAGAAAGCGCTAAAACGTATTTACTCCAACTGTCATTCTTTGCTGCAAAAGTTCGAGCCGTTTGGTCTGTTGTTCAGTTTTTCGTTTTCTGGCTAGTCCGGATTTATCTTTCTTAATAAACCTTACAAAGATGGACCATTTGCCCATGTCATCTTGCCTTGCTTTAGTAAGTGAACTAGGGAACAGTAAATGTTAAGTTGTCTATCTCGCCTTAGTTTCTTGCTGGTGGGCCATCTTCTATAGCTCGAAAGCTGTTTACTGGCTCGAGGCTACCTCTTATCCCATGATACCTAGCACTAGCTACCCAGATCTCGTTTGCCGCTTCAGCTGCGAGGTGTCGTTCTTACTGGCTCAGGCTCGTATAAGTTTATTATTGAACTGTTTTTTGTCAGATTAGTCCTTTTTCTAGGAGTTTATTGTTTAAATTGTAGTCGGTAACTTATTGTGTTAGTTTAGTGTATTGGTAGTCCTTCCTCTCCCCCCACCCCTATCCCTTCTTGTAGGTTAGCTTTTTAGTTTAAGCCTTCCTTCTATCTTATTGTTAGGTAGCCATTTAAGTTAGAGGCTTCCTAGCTTAAAAAAAAAACAATCTTTAGCTGTAGTATACTGTGTGTTTTTGCCTTTTTGTTGTTAGTGTTGTGGTATTTTGTACCGCTGTTCGGCCTTTTGGTCAGAAATCAGTGTAGTATCTTTCATGTACTTTGTTGGATATGTCTAAAGAATCCAAGGTGTCTGGATTCAAGAAGTGTGACTTATGCTGTCAGAAAATGTCTCTGACAGATGGGCACACTTCTTGCGTCTATTGCTTAGGCACAGTGCACCTGCAGGACTCTTGTTCTGTATGCCATGCATTTAGCCCAAGAGTTCTGCAGGAGCGCAAGAATAAGCTTATTCTGAGGGGTCTTCTTAAGCCCCAGGATTCACCGGCCAAGGCTCAGCCTGTGAAATCCCCAAAACCGAACAAATCGTCGACTCCAAGCTCGGAGCCATCATTGGTCCAAACTTTACCTGCTGCTTTGGTTCTGGTCGGAACCAAGGAGACTATCTCCCCGTTGGCTCCATCAGTATCTTCGGAGCCGTCGTGGAGCCACAAGAGGATGAGGTCCCCTTCTCCGGAATCCATACATTCGGCTCCTCGGTCTCCCCTGCTGCAGAGTGAGCGCAGTCATAGATCTTCCCACTCCTCTCGGTCCTCTAGGCTCTTGGATCATGACGTGGAGAGAGTGGTCAGTAGGTTGCTGAAGTTGCAGGCACTTGCCAAGATGTTGTCCAGCCCTCCTCAACAGGTGTCTGCTCTGTCCACTTCTATCAATATTCCTCCTCCGACTCCATTGAGCTCGGAGCCGGAGTTCGTTGGGGTTCGAGTCGTGGAACCGTCGGCTCCGATAACTATTTCTCCTTCGGTTCCGTCATTGGCTCCGATTACCGTCGAGGGATCTGGGCGCTGAGGCTCCCTCGTCGGCTCCGAGGGGGCGAGTGGCATCGGACCCTTGTCCGACCCCGTTCTCTCTCTCGGAGCTTCGGCACAGGTGAGCTCGGCTCCTACATCGGCCTCGGAGCTCTCTCCCTCAGTTTGGAGAAGGATTCCGATTTCCTCAGAACTGGACCCTTCTCTGCATTGTGGCAGGGATGCTTTCGATGTCATGAGGAGTGTGCTGGCCACTGAATCAGCTCCACGTTCGACCCCACCGACTCCTCCCCCTTTAATGCCTGCGTCAACCTCTGCTCCTCCTCCAGACCCCAAGTGTGGGGAAACAGCGCTCCAGGGCACCCCATTGGGTGTTTCCTCTTCTTCCGAGGCCTCCCCTGATCATTCAGAGGAGCTCCCTCGGAAGAAGAAGTGTAAGAGGAAGCACATTGACTCCCCTGAGTCTGTCACATCTGATACAGACTTAGATGAATCGGAAGGGTCCCCGAGATCCCACTCTGAAGATGTTTCCTTCTCAGACATCCTAGAAATGCTTAAGCAGAGGGGGAACTGGAATCCCATAGCCACTACTGAGGATGTCTGTATTCCTGGATGCGTTCAGTTCCCGACCTTCCACCTCCTGGGTTTCTCCGCCTTTCGATCCACTCATGTCAGTGGTGGCTCGAAAGGCATGGTCAGCCCCAGATACAGTGGAACCAACCCCGAGGAGACCCGGCACGTTTATCACTGCACCCCTTGATAAGCAGTTCCTTACCAAAGGTGTTCCTGTGGATGCCATGGTGGTAGCAGCAGCCACTAAGAAAGAGTTAGCGGAAATGTCTTCGTCTGTACATCCTCCTAACAAGGAGTCCAGGACTATGGATAGATACGGGAAGCGAATGTTTTCTTCAGCGACCTTTTCTATGAGGTCACTGAATTACTTATGCCATTTTACCCGGCTTCAGAGGGATCTCCTTAAAGAGCTCGGAGATACACTTCAGGATCCATCAGCTGAAGGGGCTCAAGCTAAAGTGGCTTCTCAGCTGGCGATCCTTAATTTTGTAGTCATCTCCTCCATGAGGCTCATTTCCTATGTAGCCGATGGTGCGAGTAGAGCCGCAGGTACAAGCGTGGCCCTTAGGAGACACGCATGGATGCGACTGTGTAATTTTGCGGAATCCTTTAGAGCGTCATTCACCAACACCCCCTTTGATGGTTCCTTTCTCTTTGGACCACAGGTGAAAGACACTCTAACTAGGTGTGAACAAGAAGGCAAGACTGTCTCTGCCATGGGAGTCCCTTTTTCCACTCCTTCCAGACCATACCCCAAGGGTCAGAAGAGTGGTAAAATGTGGTTTTGAAAATCCCAGGGAGCCTCGCCTGACACACGTAGCGATTTTTCCTCCAGGGGCAGGGGAGGAAACTACAACAACAGACGCCACCCTCGTGGCAGAGGGGGTCCGCAGAACCAGGGCAGCAGAGAATCCTTCTCTGAGAAGCCCTTCCAGCATCCCTGAAGGGTTGCCCGGTTGCCCGCCTCTGGAGGCAGTCGGGGGAAGACTATCACTGTACCCAAAGGCCTGGCAGAATTTAACACAAAACAAATGGGTACACTCAATCATATCCGGAGGTTACAGAATTCCCTTCTTTTAACCGCCCTTACCGTCCACCAAATCCCTTTCAGATGTCCCACCTCATCTGAGGGACCAAGCAGTCATAGAAGTTTCAAAACTGCTCGAAAAAAAGAGTCATCCATAAGTCCCGGCAGACCAACACAGATCCGGAACTTACTCAAGGTTCTTTTTGGTACCAAAAAAGACAGGGGACTGGAGACCGATTCTGGATCTCAGCAAACTGAACAAGTCTGTTCAAAGAACAAAGTTTTGGATGGTCACGCTACAGTCCATTCTACCCTTTCTGGGTCAGGACAATTGGATGTGCTCCATAGATCTCCAGGATGCATACTATCACATCAAAATGGACAGGCGCTCCAGGAAATTCCTTCTCTTCCGGCTGGGAGCCAGTCATTACCAGTTCAGAGCTCTGCCCTTTGATCTCACCACAGCCCCCAGGGTGTTCACCAAATGTATGGCAGTGGTCACGGCTCACCTGAGACGTCAAGGATTCCAGGTGTTTCCATATCTAGATGACTGGCTCCCTACTGCTACTACCAGGCATCAATTTCTACAAACCAGGGACTACACAATCACAATTTGCTCCTAGCGAGGCATTACAATAAACTTCGAAAAATCTGCCTTGTTGCCCTGTCAATCTATTACCTATATAGGAGCAGACTTAGACACAAGGAGTATGTCCGCAAGGCTACCGCCAGACAGGGTGACCACAATTCGTCAGCAAGTACAAATTCTAATGCAGTGCAAAAGGGTCCAGGTCAGATTGGTCCTTCAAACTCTGGGTTCCATGGCAGCGGCAATTCTTCTAATCCCTCTGGCCCGCTTTCACATGAGAATCCTTCAGTGGCTTCTCTTCACACAGTGGTCTTTTCAACGGCTGCCCATGTCTCACATGATCATGATTACAGAAACATGCAAAAGGCACCTTTCCTGGTGGATGGTCTCCCCACTAGTGTCTCAGGGCAGACCATTCATTCAGCCCCCTCCGGTTGCCACAGTGACCACAGATGCCTCCCTGATAGGGTGGGGGGGGCATTATCAGGGCAGGACAGTCCAAGGCACTTGGCAGCCTCACGAGTACCATTTGCACATAAATGTCTTAGAAATGAGAGCCGTGCTCCTAGCATTGCAAGCTCTTCAGGACTCTCTCCCTTCTAGGACCATTGCAATTCAAATGGACAACATGTCAGTGGTGTGGTTCATCAACAAGCAGGGCGGAGCCAGGTCCTAGCCCCTATGTTGAGAAGCACTCAGACTCTGGCAGTGGGCGACCTCCTCCCAACGATTTCTGATTGCGACGCACATCCCTGGGATGTCCAACGTCATAGCAGACAGGCTCAGCAGAGCTATTCTCATGCCTCACGAGTGGTCTCTGAATCAGGTAGTTGCGGACCTGATCTTCCGCAAGTGGGGACAGCCTTGCTGCGATCCTTTAGCCACCCCTTTCAGCAGCAAATGCAGCAACTACTTCTCCCGCTTCCCGGTCACTCTCCCAGAGATGCTCTAGTCCACGATTGGCCTCAGGGACTTCTTTATGCCTTCCCTCCGTTCCCTCTTATACCGAAAATCATACAGAAAGCTATTTTGTTGGGTTGCAGAAGGAGCCTCATTGTCCCCTACTGACCTCGACAGATATGGTTCCCATTCCTGCACCGTTACCTTCTCGAGCAGCCCTGGACTCTGGATCCTATTCCGGACCTTTTGATTCATCAATCAGGCGGGCTGCATCAATCCCTCCAAACACTCCAGCTCACAGCTTGGTTGCTCCACTTCCAACCCTAGCCAGGCTTCCCAGCATTTCCCCGGCCGTTCGTGAGATTATTGTCTCCTCCCACAAATCCGCCACTAGAAAGACTTATGCTAGCAAATGGAAACGTTTTTCTTGTTGGGCAGAGGCTAGGAACATAGATCCCTTTTCAGCCCCAGTACACGAAATCTTGGAGTTCCTAGCAGAACTTTTTCATTCTGGGTCCACTTCTGCTACAATCGGGGTTCAATTGGCGGCCATCTCTAACTTTCATGTTGGGTTGTCTAATGTAAACATTATGTCCCATAAGCTGTGTAAAGCTTTTCTCAGAGGGACTACTCTCCTTAGGCCCCCAGTGAGAGATCCCCCTCCTCCTTGGGACCTTAATTTGGTACTAACCTCCTTAATTATGCCCCCTTTTGAACCGGCAGCATCCTGCTCCATTAAGTTTCTGTCTTGGAAAACTCTCTTTCTGGTAGCTATTACTTCAGCCAGACGCGTCTCTGAAATTCAGGGACTAAGTGTTCGTCCTCCGTACTTAGTTTTTCATCAGGACAGGGTTGTTCTGAGGATTAATCCCTCTTTCCTTCCGAAAGTCTGCTCAGAAAGTAATCTGAACCAATCTATAGACCTCCCTGTGTTTTTCCCTAACCACACCAACAAGGCAGAATACAAATTACACCAATTGGATGTTCATAGACAATTGTGTTTTTACCTGCATAGAATGAAGGATATAAGGAAGTCGGACCAACTTTTCCTGTCCTATGCTCTGGGCAAACAAGGTCTCCCAGTTTCCAAAGTGATCTTATCCAGGTGGTTGTCTCACATTATTACTTTCATCTATCAACTGAGAAACAAAGAGTTGTCTATCAAACCGAAAGGTCATTCTTCTAGGGCCTTGGCCACCTCTGTAGCCTTCCAGTCTAGGTTGCCCATGTACTCTATCTGTGCAGCTGTTACGTGGGCAAACCCTCATACCTTTATTTCTCATTACAAGTTAGATATGGTCTCCAGAAGTAGAGCTAACTTTGGTTCCACTGTTCTGAAAAGTCTGTTCCAATGAGCCACCCAGGATTGTAGGTGCTAGGGATGCTGTCCCAACCTGCAAGAAATGAAGGCGAGATAGACAACTTAACATAAAGAAGTTATGTACCTACCATAACGTTCCATGTTAGTTGTCTTCATCTCGCCTACTTTCTTGCGTCCCACCCTCCATCCCCCTGCCCTATTGGACCGAGAGGAGTTTTGTTTTCACTGGCTGAGTGTCCTCTGGTTTGTTTCCTCTACTGACTTAGAGAGTATGACAGGTATACCCAACCTGTTTGTTTGGACATGTTGATTCTCTGGCTATGTCTAGGGTTAGCTATTTCAAACGAGATCTGGGTAGCTAGCACTAGGTATCATGGGATAAGGGCTAGCCTCGAGCCAGTAAACAGCTCTCGAGCTATAGAAGATGGCCGAGTCGGAGCCGAGGATCGGCTACGATCCCAACCAGCAAGAAAGAAGGTGAGATGAAGACAACTAACATGGAACGTTATGGTAGGTACATAACATCTTTTTCTGTAGTCAGTCAGGAAAATGTAGTGAGATTAGTTAAGTATTTATGTGATGTTGTCCTTTCTTGCCTTCATTATACCAGGTTAGGTTCGGATCCAATCCTCGGATTCATCTCGGCCTTTATATTCAAGCTCGAGGTCTTCTGCCAGTTCATGGCTAAACCCTATCCCAGCATGCACTATAACCTTCCCCAGATCTCGTTTGCCACTAAACAAGATTGAGTGCTCGTTCTGCTAGCTCTTGCTAAGTATTTCCTTTATTGTTCCAACTTTAGGAAAGTTACTTTTTTGGCTAGTTATTTAACCTTTTGAGGTTATTGCTTAGTGTGTAATCCTTTTCCATTCCTTGTGGCTGTGTTTTTTGCTGTTGACCGTCTTTTTCCATTTTGGCCTTGTTATCCTTTCCCGGCTTTCTTTTATTCCTTCCTAACACTTTAAAAACAGTTTGTTTTAGTTAGAGAACTGCTTTATTCTTAACCTGTTTAAGTTAGAGAGCTTTCTTTATCCTTTTATTTTCTCTTTCCTGGGCATAGTTCGTGTAAGTTAGAGGGCTGTGCCTCCTTTTCTTTCTCTCTCTTCTTGCTATAATTTGATCCTTTTTAGTTTATAGAGTTTAGTTAAAAAAAGAAAAAGAAAAAAGCTATATTATATTCTGTTCTGACTTTACTGCCTTTTTTTTTGTTTTGCTGTTCAAGATGTCTAGTAAGGATTCAAAACCTTTAGGCTTCAAAAAATGTGAAGCCTGTAGTAAAAAGATACCCTTAAGTGATAGACACACTCTTTGTGTCTATTGTCTTGGGGCTGTCCATCTCCAGGAGTCTTGCTGAATTTGTCATGCTTTCAATCAAAGAGCGAGCCTGGAGAGGAAAAACAAATTGATAGTAAAAGGATTATTGAAAACCGCCTTCTCAGAGGCTTTAGAAGAAGGTCTGGGTTTATCTAAAAAGGATAAGTCTCCAACAACTAAATATGACAAGTCTGATAAATCTGTCTGGTCTGGGAAGAGATCCTCCTCTTCTTTGTCATCGGAACCGTCAAAAGAGTTGGCAAAAATATCCTGTCCGGATCCGTGAAATCTTCATCTGCTCTGACACCATCTACCTCTGTGCCTATTGAGTTCGAATTACGGAGCCAGTGTCCTACCTTGGAGCCATTCTCCCCCACTCTCAGATCACCTATACTACAAAGGTCCAAGTCCCCTACCCACTCAACTCGGTCTTCCAAGAGTCTTTCTGATGATGATGATATGGATCTGTTGGTACAGAGGCTGCTGAGGACTCCAGTGCTGGTTGAATTATTGTTGGATCCAACCCCCACGGCTTCATATCCTATCACATCCATCTCTTATGCTCCGATTCCTTCTCTGATCCAACCCCTGGGTGGTTTCAGAGTCAGAAGATCCAGAGCTGATTGTAGTGGAATCCTCAGATCCGAGACCTATGATGGGATCTACGGATCTGTCCATGGCTCCAACTTCCTCGGCTCCATCTGAACTCGAGGAGTCTATGAATCAACGCTGTCCAGTCTGGTCCAGGGAGGTGAGTTGGATCAGACAGGTGTCGGATCCAACTATGCCTCTTGGGGCCTCGGCACGATTCAACTCAGTTCCTACTTTGGCCTTGGGCCCGTTGTCTTTGGTTTCGGAGGTTCCCTTGACTTCTTTGGATCCAAGGATTTCCTCAGACTAGAAACAGGTGGGCTTACGAGGTTATGAGGAGAGCGCTGTCTCCAAAGACAGCTCTGCTGTCATCTCCAGATGTTCTTCGCCCAAAGGCCCCGGTGTCCACCTCTATACCCCTGCATCTACAGGGAAGCACAGATTTTAGGCCTCAGGATGCCCCACAGAGTACCACCATTCTTCCAAAACCTCCCCAGTGTACCCTCTGAGGAGGTCCCTCAGAAGAGGTTATACAAGAGGAAGCACTTAGACTCCCCAGAGGAGTCCATCACTTCCAATACGAACCTCGATGAAGCCAAAGGGTCCCAACGGTCATCTCCTGATGATGTCTCCTTTGGAGACATCCTAGAAATGTTAAAACAGAGAGATGGCTGGAAGTCCATCAACCTTTCTGCTGAGGAGTCTGCCTACCTGAAAGCTTTCGGATCTCCCCCTTCCACTTCTTGGGTGTCTCCACTTTTCAGTGAGCTTATGGACTTAGATTCACGAAAGGCATGGGATTCCCCAGACTCAGTGGAACCTGTTCCTAGGAGGCCAAACAAATATATTACATCCCCTGCAGACAGTTGGATGTGCTTGTGTGACTTTGCAGAGCCCTTTAAATCTTCCTTTGTGAGTGCCTCATTCGATGGCTAGTCTTTGTTCATGCCCAATGTTTAGGCCCAAAGTCAAGAACACACTAACCAGGTGTGAGCAGGAAGGAATGACTCTGTCTGCTGTAGGAGTCCAGTTTTCCATGCCTACCAGACCTTATTCCAAAGGTCAGAAAGGAAGTGGCAAAATGTGGCTTCGAAAATGTCCGAGATCTTTCCAAGATATACATGGTGAATCTTCTCCCAGGGGCAGAGGGGGAAGTAGTAATGGAAGACACCAACCACGCAGCAGAGGAGGCCTGCAAAATCAGGGCAACAGAGATTCTTTCTTTGTCAAGCCCTTTCAGCACTCCTGAAGGGAAGCCCATCTGTCCATCTCTGGAGGCAGTTGGGGGCCACTTATCTTTGTATCGAGAAACCTAGCAACAAATAAAAGACAAATGGTTACAAAGCATCATATCCAGCGGTTACGTCATACCCTTTTCCCTTCCCATTCCAAAGATAAAAAAGTTTCCAGATGTTCCACCCAGTCAAAAAGAACAGGCAACTGTAGAAATTCAAAAGTTGTTAGACAAAAGAGTCATCTAAACAGTCCCTGCAGACCAAATGGGATCCGGAATGTACTCAAGATTCTTTTTAGTTCCAAAGAAAACTAGGGACTGGAGACCATTTATGGATCTCAGCATTCTAAACAAATGAATAAAAAAGACCAAGTTCTGGATGGTGACACTGCAGTCAGTACTCCCATTCCTGGGAAAAGACAATTGGATATACTGTATAAATCTCCAGGATGTGTACTACCACATAAAAATAGACAGGTGATCCAGTAAACACCTGTACCTTTGGCTGGGAGCCAGTCATTACCAGTTTCAAGCTCTGCCCTTTGGCCTTACTAGAGCCTGCAGCATGTTCACCAAATTTATGGCCATAGTCGTGGCTCAAGTTGAGACGTCTAGGATTCTGGCTGTTTCCATACTTAGACGACTGGCTTCTAACTGCCAAGACCAGACATCTACTAATACAAGTGAGAGACACAATCTTACAACTTTGCTCTGACCTAGGCATTACAATAAACTAAGAAAAATCTGCCTTACTGCCTTCTCAGAATGTGGTTTTCATAGGGGCAGAATTAGACTCAACAAACATGACAGCCAGACTCCCTCCAGAAAGAATTCAAGTTCTAAGATACCAAGTTTCATGCCTTCTAGGAAAGAAGAAAGTACAAGCAAGGATAGTTCTAAAAGTCCTGGAAATCATGGCAGCAGCAATAATTCTGATCCCACTAGCAAGTCTGCACATAAGAATTCTACAGTGGTTGCTATCCACTCAGTGGTCCATGCAAAACCTGCCAGTATCTCACAAGATATTAACAGAAACTTGCAAGAAGGACCTTCATTGGTGGCTTTACTCTACTCAAATAACTCTAGGTCAACCATTTTTTTCTCCCCCCAACCACTGGCCACAGTGACCACGGACGCCTCTCAGATAGGGTGTGGAGGCATTATCTGTGAAAGACAGTCCAAGGCACCTGGCAGGATCATGAGGCTCACTTGCACATCAGTGTCCTAGAGATGAGAGCGGTGCTTCTAGCTTTGTAAGCATTCCAGGACTCTCTTCCACTGGGAACTATTGCAATACAGACAGTCAACCTGTCAGTTGTGTGGTACATAAACAAACAAGGAAGAACCAGATTTTATCCCCTTTGTCGAGAGGCCATGAGAGTATGGCAGTGAGCAACCTCCTCCCAATGTTTTCTGATAGTAAAGCACATCCTGGGGAAATCCACAGTGATAGCAAACAAGCTCAGCAGAGCGATTCTGATGCCCCATGAGTGGTCCCTGAAACAAGAAGTAGTGGAAAAGATTTTCTGCAAATGGGGTCTGCCATGCTGTGACCTTTTTGCGACATCCATGAATGCCAAATGCAGATGCTACTTTGCCCCTCCGGGGGAGTCACCAAGAGATGCACTTGTTCACGACTGGCCCTTGGGTCTCCTGTATGCTTTTCCTCCTTTCCCATTAATTCCCAAAGTACTTCAGAAAGCCAATTGCTTGGGAAGGGACTCGATATCCATCATCCCATACTGGCCACGTCAAATCTAGTTCTCCTTCCTGTGGCTTCATCTTCAGGAGGAGCCTTGGATTCTGGATCCATTTCCAGACCTTCTTTTTTTTCAAAACAAGTTTATTGTTTTAACATATAAGAGAAATATCATAACAATTTTATACAAATAATTAAAATAGGTATTATTATAATATTCAACAAAACAACTAAAGTATTTACAAAGACATCCACTACAATCAGATCAATTAATTAAACTAAAATACTGTGCTATTGAAATTAGAATTTTTTTAACAAATTTTGTAAATTATCCCATACAATAAAATGTGATGTTTTTCTAGTTGTTCTCATTCTAATTGTGCTTATTTCCATATGACACATTATATTCATAACATTTTTAAATTCATTGAACGAAGGAGGTGTATCTGAAATCCAATTTCTAGTTATTATTTTCCTAGCCACTGCTAGGATAGACCATAACAAGGGAAGCTTAATCTTTTTAACACATTGAGGTACAGGTGTGTTGAATAATATAAGAGACTTAGAAATAATGAAATTATCTGTAAAAAGAACCTGCAAAATTCATTAATTGACTTCCAGTATTCTTTCAACTTCATACAGTCATAAAACATATGAGCCCAGTCAGCATTAATTTCTACATTACATCTCTTACATAGATTATCTTTATTATTAATTTTATTCATCATCAAAGGTGTATAAAAGATCTATGTAAAAATTTCCATGTATAAAGTCTCCAGACAATGGAAGATGTAGTTCTATAAGCAGATTCCAATATATATTGTTTATCTTGTTGAGTTGGTGGGTCCCCATTAATAGAGGTAAAATAATTCCAGTATGAATCTACACTGTAAAAGTTTCTTGTCTGATAATTTTATGTATATATGAAAGTTTACCTTTATCAGAAACTTTATGCTGTAAATTTATTATCAAGTAATCAATCAGTTTTGGAATAGATTCTTTAACTGTTATAGACATTAGATCTATTCTATCAATGAGATGTTGTCTAAAGATCTGAACCTCTAACCAGCAAGTTTCTCTTAGATCAAATTCTTGTTTTAAGAAATCTAGATTTTTAACTTTATTATCAGATATCAGCTGATACCAGTACTTTAGATTATTATCTATAGCTAAATGAGCTCCTTCAGAAGTAGATGACATAAGCATACCCTGAGTATAAATTATAGGAATACAATAAAATTCCATTCCCTATACTTAGGGTGCATGAATATAAAGTTACGATAACTAATAATAATATTTAATGGGTAACAGACCATATGTTTAGGTGTAATAGGTGAAGTACAAAATTCCTTTAGCAACCACAACATGGAGTTATTTATAATCATATTTTTATGTGTTAAGGAGATTTTCATGAAGTGCATACTAATTAGCTCCCAATAATCTTTCCATTTTACGACATATGACCGATCTATTAATAAAGTAATAACTTTTATAATAGAAGAGATAATATATAAATTAAAGTCTGGAAAAGAAATACCTCCTTGAGACCAGCTATTAGTATGTTTCTTTAATGCAATCCTAGGTCTATTAGGTGCCCATAAGAAATTTAACATTAGTGTATTCAGTTTCTTGATAGTTATTTTTGTAGGTGAAAGTATTATTGATTGTATTAAGTATAAAATCTTGGGGAATATTATCATTTTAATAATTGTAAGTCTCTCCTCCATAGTAAAAACATATTATTCCAGGTATTAAAAGATTTTGTATATTAAGAAAACAGGTATTATAGTTATTATATATAATAGATTTAATATCTTTAGATAGTATTATACCTAAATAAGTTATCTGACCTGAGTTGGGTACATATTTAGTAAAATCACTAATGAGAGTATTTTTCGTGTATATATAGGCAGTATTTTAGTTTTTCTTCATTGAATATTAAACCAGAAATACTTTTAAAATTCATCATTTTATCAAATAAAGACTGCATAGAAGAATTAGATCCTGCTGATGTAATTAGAACATCATCTGCAAAAGTTGAATTTTTGATGTTGTATTTTCTTCTATTTCAAAACCCTCTATGTCAGTACTGTTTCTAATCAAATTAGCCCAAGGCTCCATTACTAAAGTGAATAATAGTGGAGAAAGTGGACATCCTTGCTTTGTACCTTTAAGAATGGGTATTTTTGTGAAACATATGTTCCTACCTTAATATAAGCCAGCGTTCCTTTGTATAAATGCTCAATTAAATTTACAAATGCATCAGAGAAATTTGTGCATTTCAGTAAGGTAAACAGATAGTCCCAACTTACTGAATCAAATGCTGAACCTATATCAAGACTAATAAGTGTTAAATCTTTCTTTTTCCTATTTGCAAAATCAATTAATGTTAAAGTTCTTCTTATATTATCAAAAGTATTTCTATTTACAATGAAGCCCGTCTGATCTATGTCTATAATGCTGGGGATAATTGTCTTCAATCTATCAGCAAAAATACTCATAAACATTTTATAATCAACATTAATTAATGAGATGGGTCGATATGAAGAACATCTAGTTGGATCTTTATTAGGTTTTAAAATTGGTGAAATAAATGTATATTGCCAAGATGGGGGTGTTATTAACTCAGTTTGGGCCAGAATAAAAACCTTATGTATTAATGAATATGTAGTTTTAGAAAGGATTTTATATATCTCTGGTATAATACCATCATTACCCGGTGCTTTGTTTGATTTAAGCTTATTTATTTGTGTAATAACTTCTGTATATGAAATACTCTTGTCCAATAGTTTAATCTGTTGTTTATTAAGCTTTTTATTCATGTTTGTGGTTATAAACTCCTTTATTTTATCTTTAGGTTCCATGTTAATGTTGTTATGGTTAATCTTGTGAAAGTGATTTCTAAATTCATCCAGTATTTCTGGTATACTAGAAACATTCTTCTTTTTCCTTAGAGAAAAGATTTCTTTGATATGGTTTTGTTTATTCAATCTTTTTGTTTTATTTTTAAGTCTATGTAAGTATTTGGGGCTTATTGAATAAGACAAAACTTGTATTTCTCTAAAGTTATTTTAACTTTATGAGTTAAAATTTCTTTGTATTTCTCATTTAGTTTGTTTATTTCTTCAATAACTTTCTTGTCCATAATATTTTCTTTATTATTATGTTTATAAGAGTCTAGTTTACTTTGAATATCTAACAATTCCTTATCCCAAGATTTCCTTTTGTTATTATACCATCTGATACTTTGTCCATATAGATATGATTTTAAGGCATCCCAAACATAGACAATGGAGACTTCAGGAGTATTATTTATGTCTAGAAAATGTTGTACTTCTGAAAGTATATATTCTTTATAGTCTTTTAGCTGAGTTAAGTATGCTGGTATCCTTTTGATCTGAACATTATGAGTATTTTTATCATGAATTCAAAAACAATTGAGTTATGATCAGATATAGGACATGAAATGATTTTGGAATTAATTAAATCTGTTACCATCTGGTTAGAAATAAAGACCCTATCTATTTTTGAATAAGTTTTGTATCTGTTAGAAAAAAAGTATATGGTAATGATTTTGACTCTATCTGATTATTAATATCATTCAAATGATAAGAATTAGCAAAATCATTTAAATGTTTTGCATTAGATGTAATTCTTCTTTTCTTTATAGTGGTAGTATCACTTTCATGTAGTATACAATTGAAATCACCAGCTAAAATAATATCCCCTACAGAGAATGATATGATCTTATCAATATGATGTTTCACTGTATTAATACCAATTCCAGGTATCCAATATACATTAATTAAAGTGTAAGTCTTCCCATTAATTTGTATTGTAACCATACAAAACATTCCTTTGTCATCCTGATAAGACTTAATGGTTTTAGGAATGGGCATACTTTTATTCCATAAAATAGCCACTCCTCTTTTTTCTGAGTGTGCTCTGAACTAACCAATACTGTATACTTATTAGTGGCTAGTTTATCAATATCTTTTTTCAAGAGATGGGTTTCTTGCAGGAAGACTAGATTGGCCTTGTGTAGATTAATGTATCTTATTAGGCTTGCCCTTTTACACGGATTATTCAATCCATTAATGTTTAAAGAAATTCCTTTTAAAGATGTCATTTGGCATTTTTAAAACTCAAGAATCGTATGATCGAAATAACAAGATAAATAATGTTACATCTCCTCTTTTAGGTGTACCTTTAAATATAGCTGTATTTATTAAATCTCTTATGGGATTTTGTATAGGATTCAATTTTGTTTGTAGTGACAATGAGTGTACAAAATATATTGTGGATGTCAAAACTATATACATATAACAATGAACAAGTGAAAATAATGTAAGGATTAAACCTTGCATCCCGCCTGGTGTTGAAAACTCCAACTTAGAGCAGTATTTACTACTCAAGTTAACCCCCTACCCTAAGCAGCAGTACCTCAGCTACCACCTTATCAATTTAATACTAGTTATATTTAACTGAGGTTAACAGTTTTCAATTCAATTATCTATCAAGACAAAACTACACATTTGGTAAAACAGCATCATATAAACTAAAATAAACTTTTTTTTTTTTTTTTTTTTTTTTTTTTTTTAAAACTGTTCATACTATTATATAGATCTATGTAATATATAACACTTGTATTCTAATAGCATTCAAATAATCTTAATGTTAGAAATCAAGAGGAGAGAAAATTATGTTCTAACATTCATTTAAATCAAAAACTTTGGCTAATATGATTCAGACATTACATGCATTAAGATGCATCTATTTTCTGTCATGTGAATTCTATCAACAGCTTCCAAAAAAATCTTGAATTGTTTGTATATGAGCATTTACTTAAACTCATTATTGTCAATAGAGTAAAATATTGTATTCATAAAAGTTATTATAAATCATATTGCATAATTATGCAGATTCTCAGAAACGCCTGTGTTATTACCTAAAAAAAAAAAGCCATCACACACATAAACACAGACACACACACATACATATACACACACACATATACACACACACACACACACACACACACACACACACACACACACACACACACACACACACACACACACATATATATATATATATCTGATCTCACTGAGTTGTGTCTTTGTAGAGCACTATCCTACTTGCTGTCCCTAGAATAAATCTGTCTGCTTTATACAAAATAATGCACAGCAAACACATATTAGTAACCAGATTTTACAATCATGCTAACCTACTGCTTTAAAATATATCACATGACATTTCTTCCAGAATAGAGTTATAAGATTATTTATGCTTGTCAATCAGATGAATTAAATGAGTTATAGTAAAGTATATGTTTGGGACACAAGTTTTAACACAGATTATTATGCTACTGTTAAGTAGATTTTCAAAAACATTTAAATAAATGTTTCATTTTCTATGCCTTCTAAAATAAGATATTTACTTGCTACAAGAAACTACATCATCTAAACTCATCATAACTGACACATTTTATGAATAGAGTATTTTTCCTGAATCTGTGGTGTGTCAGTGTGATAACCTTGTCAATGTTTATACTAACTGCTTTCAGTTTCTCTGTGAAAATTCTGTGAGTGAAGCTTTTGAGGAAACTCATGGACACTGTGCATGAGACAGCCCACATCCCAGATTGTCTCCCTTAACATTTTGGCGGGAAACTTATTAAAACTTGTGGCAAACATTCATTTTGTCAATAGAGTAAAATATTGTATTCATAGAAATTATTATAAATCATATTGGATAGTTATGCAGATTCTCAGAAAAAAAGCCATCACACTCACACACACATACACACACACACACACACACACACACATATATATATATATATATATATATATATATATATATCTGATCTCACTGAGTTGTGTCTTTGTAGAGCACTACCCTACTTGCTGTCCCTAGAATAAATCTGTCTGCTTTATATAAAATAATGCACAGCAAACACATATTGGTAACCAGATTTTACAATCATGCTAACCTACTGCTTTAAAATATATCACATGACATTTCTTCCAGAATAGAGTTATAAGATTGTTTATGTTTGTCAATCAGATGAATTAAATGAGTTATAGTAAAGTATATGTTTGGAACACAAATTTTTAACACAGATTATTATGCTGCTGTTAAGTAGATTTTCAAAAACATTTAAATAAATGTTTCATTTTTTATGCCTTCTAAAATAAGACATTTACTTACCACAAGAAACTACATCATTTAAACTCATTATAACTGACATATTTTATGAACAGAGTATTTTTCCTGAATCTGTGGTGTGTCAGTGTGATAACCTTGTCAATGTTTATACTAACTGCTTTCAGTTTCTCTGTGAGAATTCTGTGATTTGAAGATTCTGAGGTAACTCAAGGACATTGTGCATAAGACAGCCCACATCCCAGATTGTCTCTCTTAACATTTTGGCGAGAAACTTATTAAAAACTAGTGACAAACATTCATTTAGCAGTGTAAATGCATCTAAACATGACAGAACCTCCACAATGTATTCCACAGATCATCACAGCCTCTATGCAAGTGAAATTAAACTCAAAATTACCAACAAGCAATAAAACACAGCATTCTTCTCCCAACTCAATTTTCATACAAATCCTATTATTCACTGTGCCCACACAGTCAAAAGCATTTCTATATATTAATAAAGAAAAGAAAAGAGAGTAGAAAATAAAAGGGAGTGAGGCAGAAATAAAAAAAATGTAAGAGAAAGCTGTAAGAAGTATATACAATGGAATGTTACTTACTGTTTATATTAATAGAGTTAAAAATAAAACATATTATTTACTCTTATTTAGTTCTGATTATTATTAGTTAAAGCATGACAGATTATTTACAAACAAGCATACGCAGTATAATCAAGAAAGTATAATTAGAAATAGCATTTGAAGAACTTATAAACTTTTACAAGAAATAAATATGTTATTATTCTATTAATGATATTTTCATTACTGTTCTCTCCCTGCCCTCCCCACCCTTTACCCAGTACATAATCTAAATAGAATGTCATTGTTTAAACAAAGAAAATAATAAAAGAAGAAGGAAAAAAAAAAGATAAAGATAAAATGTATCAAATTACTAACCTTACTTTTTCAGAAAGAAAACAAAATCGAGTCACAGCCTGCCATTAAATCCTCAGGCATTTTGACTGGTTATGAAACAAAACATTTCTTTGCACATAGAGAATAACTTTGATTAAATCTTTTCCAAAATATTTGTGGCTTTCTGGAAATGCAGGAACTATATTCAAAAAGATTAATAATGAACTAAAATGATGAGAGAGAAAAAACATATAACAAATCATTTGTTTTTAGTCTCTTCTTCTTCTCTGAAGTCTTCCAGGAAGCTTCAGTTGCCAATCTCTTTAATGAAGAACTAGCCCATTCCATTTCTTCTATTTTATCCAAAATCCTTTTTCTTTGACAAACAGTAAAGCAGAGTCTAAATCATCAAGACCTTAGGACCATCAGGAAGGAAGATTTTAAGCTTGGCAGGAAACAGAAGGTATGTTTTAAACTGTGCTTTTTTAAGCTCCCTTATTAGTGGCAGAACAACTTTTCTTTTAGCAATTACCATGGAAGAATAGTCATTGTCAAAACGCACAGTTGTCTCATTAAACTTAACAGGAGCTTTAGCCCAAGCAGATTTAAGAACCATCTCTTTATCAAAAATGATAGAAATCTAACTATAACTGATCTAGGATAGTTTTTTAGAGTTAGTATTAGCTATAGATCTATGTGCTCTTTCGATACCAAAAGAGAATGCTTCTGGTAAATCTAAAGTTTTAGGGAGCCATGTTGTTAAAAAGAAGTAATATTGTTACCTTCAATATTTTCTGGCAGTCCAAAAATCCTAATGTTATTGCGCCTAGATCTATTTTCCAGGTCATCCAGCTTTGTTTGTAAATGTGTATTTTGTTTCAGCAGAAACTCAATGTTGATTTCCTCTTCTTGTATTTTATTTTCCATGTCATTCACAGCTTCTTCTATGCCTGTCATCTGGATCTTCTGTTGTTGCAGGTCCATATGTAACAAGTCTATTTGTTTTGTAGTTTTTTCTATGAAAGTGTCTATTTTAGTATCCATTTTATCCATCTTAGCAGTAAGTTGCTGGACTATAATTATCAGAGACTGAAGTTCTTTCTTGATGCTGGAGTCTTGAGAATTTGTCTTACTGGAACTCATTTCAGACTGATAAACTGACAGGAAAATTTCCAAAGTAATTTCTGACAGGAATATTATTAAGATTTCCTTTCTTTTTTAGATATAGTTCAAGAACTATATAAAACAAACGTATTTAGAAAGAAAATTACTTCAAAAATTAATTTTTTAAGTAATTAATTCCTGTCAGTGTAATGAAATTGGTGGAGCTGAAAAAATATGCTGCTATCCTGTGTTCATCCTTGGCCACGCCCCATTTCCAGACCTTCTGACTCATGTGTCAGGAACGCTCCACCCATCCCTTCAGACCCTCAAACTGGCAGCTTGGCTGCTCCAATTCCAACTATGGCCAGGTTTCCAAATCTATCTTCTACAGTTAAACACATCCTAATTTCTTCTCATAAGGCTTCAACAAGATAGATATATAAGAGCAAGTGGAACAAATTCTCCTTATGGGCCTCTCATAACCACATTGATCCTGTTTCTGCCCCAGTTGATTCAATTTTAGAATTCTTAGTGGAAGTTTTCAGTGAGGGTGCAGCTGCAGCTACCATTAGAGTTCAGCTAGCAGCTATAGCCAGTTTCCATCTTGATGAATCAGGCTCAAACATTATGTCTCATAGGCTATGCAAAACCTTTCTTAGAGGTGCCTTGTTGTTAAGGCTGCCTGTCAAAGATCCCCAAACTCCATGGGACTTAACCCATCTTGCAAACTCAAATTTTTAACCTGGAAAACAGTCCTATTATTAGCAATCACCTCTGCTAGAAGATTATCAGAGTTGCAAGCCCTTGTCTGTAAAACCCCATGGTGGTGCTGCAGTAGCGTTGTCGCCTCACAGTAAGACGCTGTCCAGTTCGATTCTCAGCTAGAGCGTCTTCTGTATGGAGACATGTGTGAATGGGCATACCTTCGTTGAAGGTTGTGCATCAGGGCTGGTAACTCAGCACGTAAAAATCAACTACCAATCATTAGCGGACCGGAGTTCCACTGTGGCGACCCCTAACCGGGAAAAGCTGAAAGACAACAACTTGCTTTTCCATAAGGACAGGGTGTCCTTACTAACAAATCCTTCTTTTTATCCAAAGGATCATCAGAGTCATATCTGAACCAAACAATGGAGCTGCCAGTTTTTTTTTCCCAAATTACAAGGATAAGGCAAAATATATGTTGCATCAACTAGATGTGCATAGACAATTATGTTTTTATTTACACAGAACTAAGAATTTCCGAAAATCTGACCAACTGTTTATTTCCTTTTCAGATTCAAAGAAAGGTTCTCCCATCTCCAAGGTGACACTTTCAAAATGGCTTTCAGATTGCATAACTTTTGTCTATAAGTCTCAGAATAAGGATCTTCCAGGAAGAGTTAAAGCCCACTCCACAAGAGTTATTGGAACCTCTCCAGCGTTTCTTGCTAGATTACCATTTGATACCATTTGTGTAGCAGCAACATGGGCAAAACCACATACCTTTATCACTCATTAGAAAGTCAATTTGGCTTCCAGGAATAGGGGCCTGTTTTAGATCCACGATTCTGATGAATAATCACCCTTGAACCACCCAAGATGGTAAGTGCTAGGAAGCTGTCCCAACCTGGTAAGAATGAAGGCGAGATAGGACAACATCATTTAAAGACGTTGTGTACTCACAGTAGCATTCCATGTGTGTTGTCCATCTTTGCCTCCATTCTTACATCCCACCCTCCTTCCCCCCTACCCTTCTGATTCCTGAAAGACCGAGTCTGTACAATTGGAGGACCTGAATCTCTGACCTCCTTTTATTGACCCTGGTCTTTTTTCTATGATTCACTCGTTATAAGAGCAAACAAGATCTGGGGAAGGTTATAGTGCATGCTGGAATAGGGTTTAGTCACGAGCTGGCAGAAGACCTCAAGCTTAAATATAAAGGTCGAGACGGATCCGAGGATCAGATCTGAACCCAACCTGGTAAGAATGAAGGCGAAGATGGGCAACACACATGGAACGTTGTGGTGAGTAAATAACTTCTTTTTTTCTGTATCTGTGTGAACCTTTCCATCTGTGTTATTTTTAATATTTCCTGTGACTGAAACTCTGGTCTTCTTCTTCTTCTTTTGGCTTTTCCCGGTTAGGGGTCGCCACAGCGGATCACCTATCCGCTCATGATTGGCAGTGAAGTTTTACAGTGTCGAGTTGCCAGCATGGCACCCAACCTTCCACGGAAGGCACACACACGCACACACACAAGAGTGTCTAATCCACCTACAGCATGTCTTTGGGATGTGGGAGGAAACCCACGTGACCACAGGGAGGACATGCAGACTCCGCAAAGAAGGCACCCCAGCCGAGGATCAAACCGGAGAACCTCTTGCTGTGAGGTGGCAATGCTGTTTATTATAAATAGATATTTAGTATTTTCATGTTATTTTATTATTTATTATTAAATATATTTAAACTTTTCATTGTATCTGGTCTTTTAGAGAATATTTTAACCTTTGAGTGTACTTAGAGGATACTGAAAAAGAGGTTAATCTCAAACTCTGAAAATAGTTTGAAATTAAATTACCTGGATTCGGCCATAAATGTTGTATATTACAGTTTTCAATGCAGCCACAGACAAAATGTCTGTAATAGAAAGCTTCCTGCATCGTCATTGGGTGAATTAATTGCTACTCTGGAAGGATGGAGATTTAAAATTGTTTTTATGACTTCCAGGAGCTGCAGCAGATCTAAGCAAGGCTCTGTGAGTGTATTATTGACATATAGGTGCTAATTCCTGACAGCGTCTAGCCGGGGGGGGGCATGGGAACCAAAAGTCAGATGACCAGATGTATGTGATTTCATTCTGTAATCCATCACTACAAATAATGTTTAATACTAGGTGAGACTGATGTCTCAGACCAATCTGTTTTTGTAACCTGACAAGAAAGGACCCCTCACCTACTTCATCTTGCCTTGCTGTAGTACGTATCAGGGAATAATAATTCTTTAGATCAGTCAGAGATTAGTTGAGTATTGTTTTTCCTGTAACTGTGTGAACCTGTCCACCTGTTATTTTTAAAATTCCATGTGATTGAAACTCTGGTGTTTACTGTAAATAGATATTTAGTATTTTCATGTTCTTTTCTTATTTATTATTAAATATAGTTAAACTTTTCATTGTGGGTGGTCTTTTAGAGAATATTTTAACCTTTGAGAGTACTTATATTTATTTGGTGACACTTTGGCCGCTCCTGAAAGCCTTGCTGTTTGGCCAATATTGCCATTGGTTTTGTTTGTGTCTTTCGGCTTTTCCCGGTCAGGGGTCACCACAGCGGAACTCCGGTACGCTAATGATTGGCAGTTGATTTTTACGTAACGGCTTGCCAGGCCTGACGCACAACCTTCAACGAAGGTACGCCCATTCACGCATGTCTCCACGCAGAAGACGCTCTAGCTGAGAATCGAACCGGACAGCATCTTACTGTGAGCCGACAACACTACCGCAGCACCACCATCTTGCCATTGGTATTAATATGAATTTCACTCAGTATAATTGGGTACCCTGGCAAGAGCCTTAAAGTAGCTGGCTTTGTGGGTGTTCTAATGGCAATGTATCTGGCTTATAGCCTGGGCAAAGGTGGTAGAGCTAGTAAAGCTGTGCCAGCCTTTCCCAAGTGTGTGTATGTTTGTGTGTGAAAACCAAAGCTGAGAGAGAGAGTGTGTGTGTGTGTTTGTGTGTGTGTGTGTGTGTGTGTGTGTGTGTGTGTGTGTGTGTGTGCGTGTGCGTGTGTGTGTGTGTGTTAGCTACTTTGAACAGGGACACTGAGAGCACTGATTTCACAGAGGGGGTGGTGGAGGACTTGGCTTGGAACACCCGGCTAAGTACTTAACTCTAGAGCTGTGTCAGTGGGGAGTCTTATTTGGAGCCTGGAAAGAGAGAGAGAGAGGGAAACCAGCCCCAGGACTGGAGTGTGCTCCCTGTGTGCTCTTAAGGGAAATTGTGCTTGGTGCAGAAAGCTGCATCTAGAAATACTGTGTGTATCTGTCTTTGTTCCAAGTGAACATCCGTCACCAGTGTCAGTTGTGAGGATTGAGGCTCCCTGATTACTGGCCAAGAGGAGGGATGTCACACAAGGTACACTGTGTCTCTTCTTTCCCAAATTGGGAAGATTGTTTCGGATATGCCTGACTCTGAAGGTAAGGCCTCAGCTCTCTCCTTGCTCAGTTCCACTTCTCAGGTTTCCTGTCACTCTATCAAATGAAACTATGATGCAGCAGATGCATATTTTCAGACTGCTGCCTCTGGCTCTGTGATGAGTCAGTATTCCTGGTTTCACCTTCAGGCATTGCCAGATAACATCAAAGCAAAACTTCTGGACACTCAATTGGATAACCAGAATTTGTTTAGTATTGCTATGGCTGTCATTTTCAAGACTTTACTGGATCAAGGTAAGGTCATGAAAGATATGAAGTTGATTTTTGTCTCTCCTATTCCCAGTTTCAGAGGAGCTATCCTAGTAAGACGTCTTTTTTGCATAGGCTACCTAGGCATTCTTCCAAAGGCTCTTAGACAGGTTTTTCCCATAAGACAACTCAAATGCCCAAGTCCCAGAAGCAGTCTTTTCCTCACAAATCTGCAGCCATCTGACTGTCTGCCCTACATTCCTCTCAGCCATGTTCTGTTGTCCTTTAGTCTTTCTCTTTCTGTCACAGTTTGGTAGCTGATTACCACAGACACCTGGCTTCTTTCCATTATCTGACAGGGTTATATTTTGACCTGGAGATCCCTTCCCTTGTTTTTCAGTATTTCTCAACCCCCTGTAGAGCAGATTCCTCATTTTCCAGGGTTATTGCAGAGTCTGCTGGACCAGGGTACCATTCATCCAGTTCTGCAAGTGGAGAGATGTTTGGGTTTATATTCTAGAATGTTTCAGGTCCCCAGGAAAGAGGAGTCTTAGATACCTGTCCTGGGTCTTTCCTTTCTTAACAGCTATCTCATAGTGCCTTCTTTCTGAATGCTGTCTCTTAAGACCCTGTTTCCTGTGTGGCTCTCCCAGACCTTTCTGGTTTTCTTTGATTTGAAGGATGCTTACCTTCACATCCCTGTCTACCCCCTACTCAGGAAATATTTACATTTCTCTGTTTCTTCCTCTTACTTTCAGTTATCTGCTTTGCCCTTTGGGCTTTTAGCAGCAACACTGGTGTTCAACAAATGTCTAGCACCTGTAGTTGTTTGTGGGCTTCAGAGCATTAAAATATTTCCTTATCTGGATGACCTCTTGCTTCAGGCTCCATCTCATTCCAAACTAGTGCAGGATATTCATTTTATCCAGCTTCTGTTGCACAGCCTGGGGTTCACTGTCAACCTTCAGAAGTCAATGCTGACTCGATCTCAGGATCTCATTTTCCTAGGTTGCAGGTTCCAGGATTTTCCAGTTCTAGCATCTCCTCCTGCCTCTAAGGTTTTGTCCCTCACAAAATATTTTCTGTGCCTACTTCCCCTGTTCTGTCTTCCAGCCAGAGAGTTTCTCAGAGCCCTGGGGTTCATGGCCTCCACTATCTCCATGCTTCCCTGGGCCAGGTTTCATATGAAGTGTCATTAGTACCTAAAATCAGTGTGACTTTAACGTCTACATCCAGTGGACCATCACTTACCTAAGCTCCGTTATCTCAAACTGGAATTTTACTGCTCTGTGTGTCACAGGTCCCTTTAATGTTTATGCAGACAACACCACAGTCATGTGGTACAGCAGCAAACAAGGGGGCACATGGGCTTACCTTTTTAGCTATCAATCTGCAGGTCACCCTACAGGCAGTCTATATACTGTCAGAGTGCACTCTTGTGGCAGATTTTCTCAGCAGGTCCAGTACATTACCTCACAAATTGGTGCTTTATACGGATGTGTTTCTGGACATAGCTGTTTGGTAGGATATTCCTCAAGTAGATCTTTTTGCCTCCCCTTTGAACAGGCAGCTTTCTTGGTTCTGTTCCATAGTCCTAAGTCCTTTGGTTTGGAAGGTGGACACTATGCCTTTTTCTTGGAAGGGAATGTTCTCTTCCATGGGTCCTTCACAAAATTATAAAGGGCTCTCCAAAAATCTTGTTAGTGACTCCCTTTTGGCCCAGACAGCACTGGTTCCCCTTCTTATTCGATTTGGCCAGGGGCAGTCATCACAATTTACCTCACTGCATATATCTTCTCACATAGGGCAAAGGAACTCTCCTTCACTCTCATCTGTCCACTTTTCAATTGACACTTCGGGTGATAGGGTTTTTATTCCTTTCCAACACCAGTTTTCTGAGGATATGTCCAGATGGAAGAGATTTTCTGTTTGATGTCTTCAACATCATCAGGACCCCTTTTCAGAGTGTGTCCCCTTGGTTCTTTCCTACCTGTGTAAACTACTGCATGCTGGTTTGGCATATTCTTTAGTGAAAGCCTACTTGCCAGCCATTTCTGCTTATCTGCCACTTGCTCATCCTTTGGACTTTTAACTTTGAGGCCAAGCAGTTTCTTAAAGGCAGCCTTCATATTAGACCCCCAAGAATGCCCATTCCTTCTTCTTGGGATCTTAAGTTTCTCCTTGAAAAGCTGACTCAGACTCCTTTTGAGCCTGCACAACTTCTTCTTTACAGCATTACACCTGGAAGACATTTTTATTGGCTGCTTTAGCCTCTGCCAGAAGGGTATCTGAACTACAGGTCTTGATGACAGTCCCTCCTTTTTTTTTTTTTTTTTCATATAGATAGGGTGTTCCACCGTATGAATCTTTCTTTTATGCCCAAAGTGGTTAATGAGCTGTCCCTTGATCAGACTATCCAGCTTCCTTCTTTTTTCCTTTCTGTGCAATCTGCTAGTGAAGGTTCTTCATACTTTGATATTATTTAGACAAAGCTAAGGCCTTTCATAAATCTGATCAGCTTTTTGTTTCTTTTTATCACAAGACATTAGGTTTGGCAGTTTGTAAGCAAATCATCTTCTCCTGGATTTCCAAGACCATTTCTTTTTCTTATTCTTTTCATGGTAAGCAGTTCTCTACTTCCATGAGGGCTCATTCTACTAGAGCAGTGGCCTCCTCAGGGGTTTCTTCAAAGGTTTGGACACCCAACTCCATCCTTGAAGCTGCTATTTGGTCGTTGGTTTATACATTCACAAAACATTACAAATTGAATGCCATTTCCAGGGCAGGATTTGCCAAGGCTGTCCTGCATGGGTTTGTGGAAGGCTCCTCCCTGCTTTCCTCATCCCTATCTTCACTGTAGCTTTTGTACTGTCTGAGAGGTGATAATGCTGCAACAGTGATATGGAAGGACATAGCACAGTTCTGTATAATGTTACCATAACATTAGATGTCCTTTTTTTCACTGTTGCAGTATTCACTCTTTCCCTCCTGCCCCCTTTTGTCTTCTTTTTGCATGGGTGGTATTTTAGTACTGGCCAAGAGGTGTCTCTCCTTCTCTTCCTTCCTTCCTTTATCTGGATGTACATCCTCTACATGTCCCCCTTTCCATTGTGAGGTCCTAGTTCTTCTGGGGAACCTCATTTCTGAGTTTGGAGAGAGTGTACGTACATCACATGTATGCCCTACACTTGCATAAGGAGCATACATCTGATGTATGATGCTCCCTAGGTAATAAAGGCTTTGGTATACTGGCTGGATGATGGGCTGTCCTTGGCAGGAGGTCCCAGAGGTGTTGAATACTACACCGGTGAAAAGAAGGACATCTGCTGTTATGGTAAGATTTTACACAACTGTACTTTCCTTTATAAATTGTCTTTCTATTCTCTTTTCCCAGTCTTTGATACCATCCTCTGATGCATTTTTATAATTATCATGCATTATTTTATACACCATACTAATTATCTCTTTTTTATCAGCAGCTCCTGTTGTTGTGTCTTTTGGCTTTTCCTGGTTAGGGGTCGCCACAGCGGGACTCCGGTCCACTAATGATTGGTAGTTGATTTTTACGTGCCGAGTTACCAGCCCTGACACACAACCTTCAACGAAGGTACGCCCATTCACGCATGTCTCCACGCAGAAGACGCTCTAGCTGAGAATCGAACCAGACAGCGTCTTACTGTGAGGCGACAATGGTACCGCAGCACCACCACCGAGCAGCTTCTGTACTAAACACAAATAAAAACTCCACTAAAGCTGGTGTTTCATTAACATCCCCCCCATCTCTTACTCTTTGCCTATAGTCAGGTATTTATCTTGAATACGAGAGGCATCTTGTACTTGCAGTCTAAACTTCTGCTCAGCTGTTACCTTTGTCTCCCAAGTTATGAGCTCCAAATACCTTATTTGCTGATTTCCTTCAGTAAACTCCAGCCCACTCCTTCCTGTTTTCTGTCCCCATACTTGCAGATATCTTCATTAGTAAAATCTCCTTTCTACATCCCAACATTAGATTAATTATTACAATACTTTTCTGCTGTTTTATGAATGTTATATTTTGTGTTTGTAGTTCTCCTTAAGGAGTTGAATCTAAAATCCTAGTGTCTCATCATCATTTTCCATTTTAATTTATAACATTCTGCTTGAGTTATGCATATGAACCTTAACTTCATAGCTCTTAAAGTATCCTTTCAAATCAGATAACCCTAAACAACCTTTTTCTATGGGAAAAGCATCTTATTCCCTGTACCAGTTAACTTATCCTCAAATAAAATCCCTTAACTCTTTATTATCATTCACAACTTCTCCTCTAGTTGATAAAAAATACACCTGACTTTATATAAGATTAAAGGGACTAACAATATTTTCATTGCTTGTGTCTTGCTTTAAATATTCATAGTCAAGAGCTTCTCAATTTTTATATTATCTTTTGTTTAGTTTCTTCCCACATATCCTTAGCGGTTTATAATCACCATTGCAAACTGCATTCAGTCAAGATTGACACTGTCGAAATGCAGATGTTATGTAGTCCTGTCTCGCCTACATTCTTCACCTGTGGGTTCGGAGCCGAATATCGGCTCCGACTCGGCCTATTTACTAGCTCGAAAGTCTTTGATTGGCTGGGCTAAGATGGTATCCCACAATGCACTGCTCCACATCCCCAGATCTCGTTTGCCGCTTGTAGAGCTCGGACGTGGTCTCGACTTGGCTGTGGCTAAGTATTGCTAAAACCTTTTTCCTGTGAAAAATTTTGCTGATTGTTGTTATCCAAATAGAGCTTTTTCATAGCTATTGTTGCTGCATTAGTGTTTTGTGAGTTGTGAGTGTTTTTGTGTGTTGTGGTATCCCTAACTTCCCGCGGGCTAGGCCCGTTTCAGTTAGAGGACCTAGTCCTCCATTGTAGTGTTTGTCTGGCTGTCGTTTTGGTGTGTGGTAGTCTTTTAAGTGGAGAACCATTTTAGTTAGAGGTTCTCCCCTGTGCCTTGGTTGTTTGTTGTACTTGTGTTGACTCTCGGTCTCTGTGTTAGTGGTTTCCCACCTTTTGTCAGTAGCGGCTGCTACGGTTGCTAGCCTTAGAATGCCTAAGGAGCAGAAAGAGCATAAGCCCTCGGGCTTTAAAAAGTGTACGAAGTGTGCTTATAAGATGTCCATCACAGATGGACACTCGGTCTGTGTTTACTGTCTTGGAGCCATCCACCTACAGGAGTCGTGCAGTTTCTGCCACGCCTTTAGTCCTCGGGTGCTCCAAGAGAGGAAAAACAAATTAATCCAAAAGGGACTGCTAAAACCATCCTTTGAGGAGGATTTAGGTTTGGCTCCCAGTCGAAGTCTAAATCCTCAAAATCCAAGAAAAGGTCTCCGGCTCCATCTATTGCTTCGGAGCCACCTTCTAAAATCAGTATTGTTGAGTCTGCTTCCTCGGCTCCACTGTCATCGGGGCCACAGGAGGTAGCTGTGTCTAGTGAGTCTGCGTCCGCTCCGATCATACTGGAACCAATTCGAAGTCGGTCGCCAAATTTGAGGCGGTGTTCTCCAGATAGGAGGTCTAGGTCTCCATCCATCTCCTCCAAGTCCTCCAGGCTTTCCGATTTGGATGTAGATAGGGTGGTGCAGAGGCTCCTACAGTCGCCGGTGTTGGCCAAACTTTTCTCGGCTCCTACCCAGTTGGCTCCGGAGCCGGCTCCTAAGGTTGTTTCTGCTATTCCTCCTCTGAGCACATCCTTGTCGTCGGAGCCGGTAAGCTCTGCTCCGAGGGACGTTCCTGCACTGGCTCCAATCCCCCAGCGGGGTTTATCAGTGCCCGCATCGGCTCCGACCTTGTCGGTTCCATCCACAGGGTTCGAGACTCAGGTCTCCTCGGTTGGGCCCGAGGGGGGATGCCTCGGAACACCCTTCAGTTCCGAGACTCCCTCTCGGTGCCTCGGCTGCAGGGACACAGGTCCCGGTCATAGCGGTCGGTCCTCCGATTCGGGAGGTCCCGCCTTCGAGGTTATGCGGAGCACGCTGGCTAGGTCAGCTACTTCTCTCGGATCAGTTCTACCTTCCCCCACAACACCGGCAAGAGCTTCTGACGCCCACCTATCCTTGGATAGCAGAGCGCCAGGGCCTAAGGATACCCTCACAGGCGGTCCCCTTCTTTCTGAGGGGCCCTCAGAGCCTGTGCCTGAGGATCCTCCCAGAAAGAAATTGTGCAAGAGGAAGCACATAGACTCCCAGGACGAGTCCCTCACTTCCGATACTGACCTCGAGGAATTGGAGGGGTCCCCCAAGTCTTCCTCTGAGGACGTTTCGTTCTCCGATATCCTGGAGAACCTGAAACAAAGAGGAGATTAGCCCTCCAAAACCCCCTCCGAGGAGGAGTCAGTATTTCTTAAGGCTTTTGGCGCTCAGCCCTCCGCCTCCTGGTTGTCTCCACCTTTCGACGAGCTCCTTGAACTTCTTTGTCGAAGGGTGTGGGAGAGTCCTGACTCTGTGGAGCCTGTTCCTCGACGCCCCAACAAATTTATGTCCGCTCCCCAAGGAAAAGAATTTTTAACTAAGGGAGTCCCGGTAGATGCTATGGTGGTGGCGGCAGCCACCCAGAAGGAAGTTGCTGAGTCTTCCTCTTCGGTCCATCCTCCTAACAAGGAGTCTAGGACTATGGACCGGTACGGGAAGCGTACCCTGTCTTCAGCCACCTTTACCTTGCGGTCTCTGAATTATTTGTCTCATTTCACACGGCTCCAGAGAGATCTCCTTAAGGAGTTAGGAGATACTCTAGTGGGTAACGTACCTGAGTCGGTGGCCCAGACTGTCAACGCTCCGCTCTCTACCCTCAACTCCATCGCTAACTCGTCCATGCGACTTATTTTGTACGTGGCCGAGGGAGCGATTAGGGCGGCTAGCTCAGGGGTGGCCCTCAGGAGGCAAGCCTGGCTACACCTGTGTCACTTTGTGGAGGCCTTTAAGTCTTCCTTCACTGATGCCCCCTTTGATGGTTCCTCCTTGTTCGGGACCAAAGTGAAAGACACCCTCACCAGGTGCAAGCAAGAGGGAAAGACCTTGTCTGCCGTAGGAGTCCATTTTTCCCTCCCGTCGAGACCTTATACCAAGGCTCAGCGAGGGGGAAAGATGTGGTTCAAGAAATCACAAAGGCCTTTTCCTGCTGCGCAAGGTGAGACCCCCTCCCAAGGCAGGGGAGGGGGGTCGTATTCAGGGAGACGTCGCCCCAGAGGCAGAGGGGGCCCCAGCAATTCTGGGGACCGCGATTCCTTTCGTGGTTCCCCATACTCTCATTCCTGAGGGTGTGCCCGACTGTGCTTCTCCGGAGCCAGTCGGGGGTCGAATTTCCCGGTATCCGGAAGCCTGGGTCAACATCACTCAGGACCGATGGGTATTAGGGATAACCAGAAAAACGTGAAACTGGTACAGGGCTGGATGAACTTCAGCACAGCTCGAAGAGTAAAAAAACTTTAATTCAATGTAACAAATGAATAAAACATCCACGAGTTAAGCGCTTTCATCTGTCAGCATACAGACTTCCTCAGAACTCATAACATCTGATTTTACAAAGGTTTAAATAGCAAAAAAGGCGCCAAATAATACACATATTTAAAGGAACATCATCCTATTTTGTTGAAAAAATATATTGCACTTCAAGCCTTAAAAAACTGTATATAAAATGTTAAATACAAGACTTTAAAACAATTAAAATATAGTGGGAAACATTAATTAATGTACATAAAAATAAACTCCCAGGTATAAAATACATGAACAAATAATGTATATGCATACTGTATTGTATATGGGGACTGCAAAGAAGTCAATTGAAAGTGACTAACCTAATATCAAAAAAGGTTTGATACTAATACTATCATTAATACCAGGGAATCTTGTTGCATCCGTAAGTATTTGCCAGTTACTTTCTTTTAATGCCAGTGACATCTTCCAATTCCCACCATATGGTTGTCAAAGTACCTGGTCAATAATAGCAAATTTAAATATATGTTGTTCCCCTTTATCACTTATATGTCTATATAAAGCATTATTCGTATCTTTCACTTGTATCTGATAATAGTGTTCATAAATACGTCTTTTTAACTGTCTTTCAGTTTTACCTATATAAAATGCAGGGCAGGCTGTACAGGTGGCAAGGTATACCACCTGCTTTGTGTTACAATTGCCTGCCCTACACCAGACATATGTATGATTCATATCTTCAAGCTTAATATGCAATACTTCATTAATACGCCCACATTGTCTACAGCTTCCACATTTCTTAGTCCCTTTATGGGCAACCTTAATGCTTGCATGATTACTGGCTTTTTCTAACAACCTTTTAATATTCGGAGCTGTCTTATACACAAAACATGGATAACTCCCTAACTTCATAACTATGTTGTCTGATACAGTTAACAAGTCCCAATGTCTTTGTATTATTTCTTTAATAAAACTAACATACGGGGTGTACATCAAAACACACACTCTCTTGTTAACCACTTTATAAGTTTTCATACCCGTATTTGTCACTTGTATATCCCCACTATCAACACATGATCTACCCAACAATGGTAAATATTTAATGCCCCATTGTTGTTTAACATATTTAACAATATCTTTAAGCAAATATCTAGGGTATCCTCTATTTCTAAACATATTGTAGATGAGTTCCATTTCCTTCTCCATGATTTCTTTGGTAGAGGACATTCGCGCTGCTCTTATACATTGTCCCTTAACAACATTTTTAAACATATATGGTGGATGGTTGCTGTTATATTCAATATAATCATTAGAAAATGTTGTTTTTCTATATATCCTGGATGAATATATACACATATATTTAAATTAGCTATTATTGACCAGGTACTTTGCCAACCATATGGTGGGAATTGGAAGATGTCACTGGCATTAAAAGAAATTAACTGGCAAATACTTACGGATGCAACAAGATTCCCTGGTATTAATGATAGTATTAGTATCAAACCTTTTTTGATATTAGGTTAGTCACTTTCAATTGACTTCTTTGCAGTCCCCATATACAATACAGTATGCATATACATTATTTGTTCATGTATTTTATACCTGGGAGTTTATTTTTATGTACATTAATTAATGTTTCTCACTATATTTTAATTGTTTTAAAGTCTTGTATTTAACATTTTATATATAGTTTTTTAAGGCTTGAAGTGCAATATATTTTTTCAACAAAATAGGATGATGTTCCTTTAAATATGTGTATTATTTGGCGCCTTTTTTGCTATTTAAACCTTTGTAAAATCAGAAGTCTGTATGCTGACAGATGAAAGCGCTTAACTCGTGGATGTTTTATTCATTTGTTACATTGAATTAAAGTTTTTTTACTCTTCGAGTTGTGCTGAAGTTCATCCAGCCCTGTACCAGTTTCACGTTTTTCTGGTTTTCTTCTGTGGTTCTATAGTTGTTCGTGGAGCTATTGGTTGTTTTCCTGGTATGGCAGGAAGTGGAGACGAGACACAAGCTTCATTGAAGAGTGATGATATGCAAACACTACGCGCTGAGGTCAAAGCATTGCAGTCTGAAGTCAATAGACTTATTGACTTAGTTAGCGGTATTGTGGAAGCACCGAAGCAGGCACCTGCGTTGGAACGTACCTCCTCTGTGAAACGCTCACCAGCTAAACGCCCTAATGTTCTTCCTACTGAAGTCCCTGCAGTTATAGACATCAGTACGCAGATGGACATTCCGAATGGACAGGCTCATGTGGAACAACGAGGTATACGATCCATGCAGGACTCATTGGATTATGGTAACAGGATTTCCAACAGCAATCCGTCACTGACAAACGAATTTACTTTTGATTTTAGTTTATTCCACATTCGGGACGAAGCTGAGCGCACCGGGGCTAGACCCAAGAGCCGACAACCAGTTAAAACATATTCAGCGATCACCAGGACACAGAACAAACTGTTTAAAGGTACTGTAAATAGCAAAACGGTTTCGAGCCCATGCCTTGAAACTAAACGACAGCTGGGAAATAAAGTTAATGACTTTAAAGATGTTGCACATTTTACTACTGATGTTATGGATCTATTTATGTGTGATGAATTTGATTTTGATAATATAGAGCATAATATTCAAGTTAACGAAAGACGCTTGAGTAGTTCAAACAATCCCTTGAAAGAAATGATATTTAATCTAGGTAAAAAATTGCTTCAGATTAAGAGCATTAAGATAGATAACACGTATTTAGCAAAATGCATAAATATACAAATAGTACCCAAAGGGCTTAGATTTTTTAAGCTACCCATGGGTGTTGATTATAATGATGGTGTGATCAATGAATTTAACAATATGTTTGATGGGTTTGGGTATCTATATATGAAATTATTAATTAAATTAAATGATGGAAAATTATCCACCTTAGTTAGAGAAGTGGAAGGTTTAAATGAAGATATTTTAAAGCATATTGACTTTGAATTATGGAGGGATTTGTATAATAAGCAATTTCAAACGGCTGAAAATAAAGCTTACATTATTTATCAGAGAAAAAATAAGAAGATACAACGTGACATCGAACAGTATCAGGGTAAAAGAGCATATGTATGGCCACATGATAGAAAAAATGTGCAAAAAGAGAGACACAGTAGTTATAGGCATACATCAAGGAATGGGGAAAGAGATGAAAATTTTCAAGGGGGGCAGATTTTTTCCAGCACCCAGGAGGCAGTTCACTCAATGGAACAGAAAAGTAAGATAAACAGGAAAAAGGTAGATCAGAATATTAACAGTTTTCCTGATAATACTTATTCCCATCCCATTAATGAAAACCCAGATGATCAATTCACATATAGTAAACAATATTTAAAGGAACATATTGATGAATTTAATGACAATTTTGAAATACGAATTAATAAGAATATTTTCAGTACTTATAATGGGTTCAATGTATTTAATTATATTGACTTAATAATCGGTCATGAATTCATACAATTATTGAGCAAAGGGATGAAATTTATTCCTAATTTAGGATTTAATTTAGTAGACACTATTAAAGAATTTAAGTTATATTGTAGAAGGTTAAATTTAGCTGTACAATTTGAGGATAGAGTGGATTATGAGGAAGTTTCTAGATTTGAAGAACTAAAGAAAAAAAGTTCCTATATTCCAGTGTCGTGTACACAGGTAACCAATTTTGAAAGAATGGTGTGCAAAGATATTTATTGGTTAAATAGTAATATTAGAAAAGGGAATTTACAATATAGTGATTTTCAGGATAACTTAACAATGAAGGAACAGGAATGTTTGAATCAATTAATACACAACAATGAAATCAGAATAATGAAGCCGGATAAGGGGGGGGGTGTAGTTGTTTACAATACCTTCGACTACAACACACAAATACACAATTTATTGCATGAGTCAGGTAATTATGAGGTTGTTTCTATCAATCAAATTAATATTGGATATAAAAGAATAGATTTAGCTTTAGAGGAATATCTATTAGACAATAGAATTACCCAGGAAATATATACATTTTTGAAGGTTGATTACCCCATTTTGGCTCACATTATAGGTATACCCAAAGTCCACAAATCCATTAGTAACCCCCCATTTAGACCTATTATTTCTGGTTCCAAATCTAAAACATATAATTTAGGGGTAGCAATTGATAGATGGACCAAACATATATATGGGAATATCCCACATCTAATGAAAGATTCATGGAATTTTCTGGGTAAATTGACTCCAGAATTGTGGAAAGAAGACTTGATTTTTGTAACCATTGATGTTACAGATTTATTATCAAGTATACTGAAAGAAATTGGACTGGAATTTTTCAGTAATAGCTTGAGAAAATTCTCTAACCTGAGCTGGGATCGGATTTGCCTTATTTTAGACATGATGGTGTTAGTCCTAGACCATAATTACATCATATTCCAAGGTGAATACTTCAGACAGTGCAAAGGGGTAGCTATGGGGGCGTCTTGTGCCCCCATTTTCGCCAATCTGGTGATGTTAGAATGGGAATCCGAATATTTGTTTAAAAGTAGATTTTATTCGGACATAGCATTCTATGCCAGATATTTGGATGATTTATTCATTCTATGGAAGGGTCAAAAAGAAGCTATTACTGAATTTATAGAGTATCTTAATGGGACGACACAATTCTTAAGATTCACACACAATACTAACTCAAAAGGAATTGCATACTTGGGCACTTACATTAGTCATGTGAACGATGGGTTTGCATCCAGGATATATAGAAAAACAACATTTTCTAATGATTATATTGAATATAACAGCAACCATCCACCATATATGTTTAAAAATGTTGTTAAGGGACAATGTATAAGAGCAGCGCGAATGTCCTCTACCAAAGAAATCATGGAGAAGGAAATGGAACTCATCTACAATATGTTTAGAAATAGAGGATACCCTAGATATTTGCTTAAAGATATTGTTAAATATGTTAAACAACAATGGGGCATTAAATATTTACCATTGTTGGGTAGATCATGTGTTGATAATGGGGATATACAAGTGACAAATACGGGTATGAAAACTTATAAAGTGGTTAACAAGAGAGTGTGTGTTTTGATGTACACCCCGTATGTTAGTTTTATTAAAGAAATAATACAAAGACATTGGGACTTGTTAACTGTATCAGACAACATAGTTATGAAGTTAGGGAGTTATCCATGTTTTGTGTATAAGACAGCTCCGAATATTAAAAGGTTGTTAGAAAAAGCCAGTAATCATGCAAGCATTAAGGTTGCCCATAAAGGGACTAAGAAATGTGGAAGCTGTAGACAATGTGGGCGTATTAATGAAGTATTGCATATTAAGCTTGAAGATATGAATCATACATATGTCTGGTGTAGGGCAGGCAACTGTAACACAAAGCAGGTGGTATACCTTGCCACCTGTACAGCCTGCCCTGCATTTTATATAGGTAAAACTGAAAGACAGTTAAAAAAACGTATTTATGAATACTATTATAAGATACAAGTGAAAGATACGAATAATGCTTTATATAGACATATGTGTGATAAAGGGGAACAACATATATTTAAATTTGCTATTATTGACCAGGTACTTTGCCAACCATATGGTGGGAATTGGAAGATGTCACTGGCATTAAAAGAAAGTAACTGGCAAATACTTACGGATGTAACAAGATTCCCTGGTATTAATGATAGTATTAGTATCAAACCTTTTTTGATATTAGATTAGTCACTTTTAATTGACTTCTTTGCAGTCCCCATATACAATACAGTATGCATATACATTATTTGTTCATGTATTTTATACCTGGGAGTTTATTTTTATGTACATTAATTAATGTTTCTCACTATATTTTAATTGTTTTTAAAGTCTTGTATTTAACATTTTATATATAGTTTTTTAAGGTTTGAAGTGCAATATATTTTTTCAACAAAATAGGATGATGTCCCTTTAAATATGTGTATTATTTGGTGCCTTTTTTGCTATTTAAACCTTTGTAAAATCAGATGTTATGAGTTCTGAGGAAGTCTGTATGCTGACAGATGAAAGCGCTTAACTCGTGGATGTTTTATTCATTTGTTACATTGAATTAAAGTTTTTTTACTCTTCGAGCTATGCTGAAGTTCATCCAGCCCTGTACCAGTTTCACGTTTTTCTGGTTTTCTTTTGTGGTTCTATAGTTGTTCGTGGAGCTATTAGGGATAATCGCCGGAGGTTACACCATCCCATTCAACTCCGCACCCCCTCCCGTCAAACGGATCCCAGACGTTCCACCCAGTCAAAGGGATCAAGCAGCATCAGAGGTTTCTCAGCTGCTAGAAAAAGGAGTCATCCAACCAGTCCCCCAAGACCAGATCGGATTAGGGACTTACTCAAGATTCTTTTTGGTGCCGAAAAGAACGGGGGACCTGAGACCCATTTTGGATCTCAGCCAACTCAATCATTACGTACGCAAGTCCAAATTCCAGATGGTCATGCTACAATCGATGCTCCCATTGTTGGGAAAAGAAGTATGGATGTGCTCCATCGACCTGAAGGATGCTTACTACCACATCAAAATGGACAGAGTATCCAGATGTCATCTACGCTTCTGGCTGGGAGCCAGGTATTTCCAGTTTCGAGCCCTGTCCTTAGGTCTCACCACAGCCCCCAGGGTGTTCACCAAGTGCATGGCAGTGGTGACGGCTCACTTGAGACATCAAGAATTCCAGGTGTTTCCGTACCTGGACGACTGACTCCTCTCCACCCCCACCAAGCATCTACTTCTTCAAAACAGAGATACTACCATCAATCTATGTCACCAGTTAGGCATTACAATAAACTGGAAGAAATCTGCCTTGCTACCCTCACAGCATGTCTCATTTATAGGAGCAGAGTTGGACACTATTCGATTGAGGGGAATCCTACCACTGGAGAGGATCACGGGGTTGCAACAACAGGTTCGTACGATGATGCCTCTGAGACGTGTGAAGGCAAGGCTAATTCTTCAATTACTGGGGACAATGGCGTCTACTATCATGATGGTCCCGTTAGCGATGTTACATATGAGAATCCTGCAATGGCTCCTATTCGCCCAATGGTCCTTTCAAAGACTACCACTATCCCATCCAATCTTAATCACAGGCAAATGCAAGCAGGACCTCAGTTGGTGGCTATGCACCAACTACTTAAATGTAGGAAAACCATTTGTACCACCCAACCGGTAGCCACAGTGACCACGGACGCCTCCCAGATAGGGTGGGGGGGCATTATCTCGGCAGGATGGTCCAAGGCACGTGGCAGGAGCATGAGATAGACTTGCACATAAATGTCCTGGAGATGAGGGCAGTGCTTTTTGCATTGCAGGGACTTCAGGATGTCCTCCCTCTAGGGACTATTGCAATACACTCAGACAACATGTCAGTAGTGTGGTATCTCAACAAGCAAGGAGGAACCCAATCTTACCCTCTGTGCAGGGAGGCCATGAGAGTGTGGAATTGGGCGATAAGCTTCCCAACGGTCC